>NC_037680.1:7720723-7873054 GCF_003255815.1 Theropithecus gelada
AAAAGTTCACAAACCCGGGGGGGGGAGTCTGAGTGGGATAAAAACCCCCCCCACCCACCCCAACCGGGGGAAAAAAAAAAAAACTGTCTAAAAAAAAAAAAAAAAAAAAAAAAAAAAAAAACAACACTTGGAACAAGTTATAGTTCAGATTTCAAAATTTCTCAAAGGAAGATACATAATATATGATTAACAGTTCACAGGAAGGGCAGGGCCATTGATATTTCTTCAACAGAACATGGGAAAACCCACACTGATTGATATACATAAAGATTCTAGGTTGTTTTAGATTAGGTCATGCTAGTGTTCCAAGTGGGTTATACAAAACAAACAAGCAAACAAACAACAAAACAAAAAACTTCTCATACATTAGAATTCAAAATTATAGACAAATAATAGTGGACATGTGTTCTTTTCTACAAGCTTTCTTTCATTTCACAATGAAGCCTCATTGTGAAGGTTCACATTTCACCCACATGTAGCTTCAAGGGAAGACTCCGATTCTGAAGAATTTCTAATGTCACTTTATTTGTTATTTATTTTTATACATTTTCATCTTTGATGACAGTCAATACCACAGGAATACTTTGTAATTTCACTTTTGTACTTTTGATACAGGAACTAACTCTCTTTCTGTGTGACATCTTCACCATGTCTTGTATTCTCAAGCCCATAAGCTTCTTTCTACAAGTTGTTACCTCGAATAGAATACAATTGAATTTGTATTTGATAAATAACAGTGAATCTCAATACTCAATAATATTTTCAATGGCTTTGAGTTCAAAGATAAGGTCATTGCTAACTAAAGTTAAGTTGAAAATAGATTCTCTTAACTCTCTTTTTATTTTATCAGAAATACTAAAAAAATCATAATACTTCCTAGAATGGAAATTGCAATACTTCTATAAAGCTACTATGGGTAATTTTTTTTGTCTTTCTGTTGTAGTCCATTTTAAAATGTTCACACTTTTTCTTTTCTTCACTTGGGATTGATTAGTTCAACCATTAGATTTAAATTGGCTATTGAGATTATGTCTAGTCATTTGGTAGGCACGAAATAATTATTGCACATTCAATATCTCTGACTGTGGGGGCTCTAAGTTCTTCTTGCATGTAAACCCTTAATAATTGCAATACAAAAGAGTGAATGTAGGTAATTTAATTATCATTTCTGGGTCTAGTATCTCTTTGACATTCTGGAACTGTCACCATCAAAAGGAAGTGTTGATTCTAGGTTGTCTTCATTTGAAATTATTACTCATTATCTGGTACTAATTGTTTAGTTCACAATGGTTGCTTCAGTGATGTAAATCACTACACACATTATAATTTGTATAGGAATTTCTATTACTGAGTCATATGCTAGCTAGATAAGGGAAAGTTTTGTTTAACATAAATAAAAGTAATTGTATGACAAAAAAGTTTCCTTGGCAACGATAATCTCTATGATTTCTCCCGGGATGATGATTCTGACTTGTGTTGTGACCCTTTGTTATTTCTGGGAAATATTATTTCTGCCGATGTATGACTGGCAGTGAACATTAAATCCTATCTGAACAAATGAGATCTTGAATTTATTGAACCCTATTTCTTGCACTGCAGTATATTTGCAATCAATTATTCCAATTCTTCCAGTACCCAAATTACTTGAATGACATTGGAAAACTGATACTAAACCAAGCAAGCCAGAGCTCCAGAGATGCAGAATGTATTAAAAAAAAAAAAAAGGAAAAATATACAAGATATAAAAATCAGATGAAGTTAAAAAAATACTTCTAACATGATGGGATAAGTTGGATATTATAAATGAAATGGAGAATAAGACAAAACAGTGTGCAATCACCTTGTGTTTTCCAGAACATTTGTGGGCAGACTTTAAAATATTATGAAAATATTAATACAATTATGGGTATACAAATCTAAATGCACATCACTGAAATGAGAAATATGAAAGTTGAAAAATAAAAATCAAAAGAATATTGGGTGGTGCATCAGTAGATGAGGTTAAAAGAAGCCAGCTAAATTCAGTCAATTAGCGAGCTGGGATATTGGTCAATGAATTCTACAATACATCACACAAGTGTGTGTGAGTATGTGTGTGTACGTGTATAAGACAGAAGATGAACAGGGAAGGGGAGAGGAAGGCAAGGAGAGAAAATAAAATTTAATACACAAAAGAACATATCAAATTCCATCATCCATCAGTACTTGTTATATACGAAAGTGACAACAGAGTGGGGAGAGTAGGTAGGAAGATAGTTAACACATAATTTTTAAAAGTTCCTTTAAAAGCTCTGAAAAGGAAACACAAGTCCTTAGATTTGTATTGTCTACCTAAAATAAGAAAGTAAATTTAAAATGATCAATACATTGTCGTATCAGAAAGAAATTTCAGAACACCAAGAATAACTCCATTGGAAGTTCTATGGGATGGGATGGAAGTAGAGGCTGCTATGAAATAGCAGCAGATAGACATCTGGATTCTCATTAGTAATAGTAAGTGCGAGACTCTGAAAGATTATCTGTCTAAATGTGAAGTATGACTATTTCACTAGAACTCTTTATTAAACCAAACCAACATTCAACTGTGAGCACAAAATAAAAACACTGAAACCATGCCTAAACACACAGTGTTTCCCAATGTCCACCCATGTCTGGAAGAATTACTAGAGGATACATTTTGAAAAACGGAGCAATGAGTCTGAGAGAGAGATTGTATAAGAAATAGTGAAGAACAATAAAACCAGTATAATTTATGCTTAGGCATAAATAAAGGTAGCTTTTGAAGAAAACAATAGGACTTTTTATTTTAGATTTGATTTATTGATTATCTTAATGTAGAGTAGGCTTTTCAATGTGCCGATATAGAAGATGGGAGGGGGTGGGAGGAAGAGCAAAATAATTACTAAGATTCTTGATTTATGTGAGAAAAATATAAAGAAAATGATTAACAAAGGCATCGCATAGATGTAGCAAAGCTTAAATACACATGTTAAAATTTTGAGGGCAACCATTTAAAAAATATTAATGAGATGTCAGACTTTCAAACCATTAGAGAAAAATAAACACAAGGTAACTGCATGAATTCATCAAAAGACAAGAATAATATTTTTTAAAGCAGAGAAAGTAGAAAACATAAAAGAAGTTGTTAAAAAATGATTTAAGCATCTCAGTAATCACAAATCAAATCAATATCTAAAAACAATTTAAATGCTTAGTTTCAAACTGGGTTTTAAATAGCTCTTTTGTTTAAAAGAGCATTAAACATTTAATCTTAGAAAATAAAATGACTCATTAATAGAGGCAGCAAAGAAATAAAAGAATATCAGACATATGTCCAAAAAAACAAGTGTGTTAATATTGGTGTTAGGACAAAGAAAATGTTAATCGAATACTTTTAAGAGGACATCTTAAATATCCCTTTAAAGAGGATATCTTTAAAATCTGTCACACTAGGAATATATTTTGTGCTAAACCTATTTTGGTCTCTATAAAGAAGCAAGTGACAGATACAATTTCACAGGTTTATAAAACAAAGATCACAGTTGCCTTAAACTGAGATGGCAAAGACTGTAAGAAGTGGTGGTACTGATGACATGTTAAAGTCTGAGAGTTAAGTTTGGGGTATAATTGTTTTGAGTTGCGTATTAGAAAACTAAGTATACATATCAAGTAGAAAGTTGACTATAAAAGTCTTTGAATCAGTGTTAAATCTAGCTACAAGGTATAAATTTAAAAATCTCTAGTATAAAAACTGCATTTAAAAATGCGTGACAAAATGATATTTGGTTGGTGTACACATGTCAAATTTTTAAAACTTAACCAATCCAAGGACTAAGTTTTTGGGCATTCCAATGTTTTTAGAGCAGGAATTGAGAGAACACAGTGAAGCAAATGCAAAGATAAGAGTGTACAAGGACATTCAGGAGAGTGGTGACAGTATGGAAAAAGGTAAAAATTGTGTATTAAAGATGAGAATGGCAAATACTGCAGATAGATCAAGCAAGATGAAGACTAAGAATTGACTGTCGTAATCAATGATTAAGAAGTCATTGCTGACCTTGTATTAGAAGTCTTTTACAGTGACAAGAGCAATAGGCTTGCTTGGAATGGGCTCAAAGGGTAATATGAAAAGAAGCATTACAATAAATGAGGGAAGTGAAGTGTTGTAAGGAGTGTTGTTGTAAAGAAAAAAAAACAGGTTTTTATATAAAGCAGAGGGAGAGGCAGGATCAGCAGTGAGCTCAGCAGTTTTTTAATTTATTTTAAGATAAGAGAAAAAGCTACATCTTTCACATAGATGTGAAAGATCATACACACAACTAAAAATAAATAAAACAAAAGTAAAAATTGAAGAAATGGGGTACTTTAGGAAAATGGTGATAGTAGAATCTATTGTAGAACTGAAGGTATTGCCTTTGGATAGAAGCATGAATAATTTATTTCTAATGAAACAGGAAAAATGTATATATTGTCATAAAAACTCTTACAAGGTTGTAATAGTGGTGGAAGCATCTAGAAAGTATTTTGGCTGCTACAATTTCTTTCATAAAGCAAGAGCTGACCTCATCAGATAAGAGTGTAGATTTTGGAGGTTTGTGAAGAAAGGACAGGGTCTGAAATGGTCATCTAGGAAGATGGCAGATTGAATGGAGAATGGAAACACCTAATACAATTGTTGAGCAGCAGTAGGAGTATGTAAGAAGCTGGCAAACATGCTTCTATATGTGAACAATCTGCATGATAGTATGTTTTACACCACTAAGCTCAATTAGGTATATAGAGGTTCAAGGTACGCAGAGAATGTGAACCAGGGTTGTGGTGTTACCAAGGGAGTTGAAGACATAGGCAAGGGATTGATTATAATGTTTTACCATGAAATTTAAGCTGGGTAAAGATATAAAAGAAGGTAAGAAATAAGAGAGGAATAATGTAATACAAGAGGGGCAGTACATCTTAAGTTCTGGTTATTGGTGTTGGGATCTTAGAGCATGTAAGCTAGTGAAGGGGTGGAATTAGAGAGGAATTGAAATTGACATTATGGAAAGTTTGTGCTTATTAGTAATGGTAAGTTCTAGGGTACAAATATGATTGTTGGGTGAGTTATCCATGTCAATATTTAAAGCATTAAGAGTTATGAAAGTAGTCATGTTGGACAGACAGCCGGTACACTGGGAGGTAAAATTCTATGGGATGTGAGATGAGCCTAAGTGTCTACGATATTTGTTAGAAGGAGGATGACATCAAATTTAAATCTGTCGTTCCTAGGAATGGAGAAGGAACATCATTGAAGCTAGGTGTTTTGAAAGAAAAGGGAAGAAAAGAGACTGGATGTGACACAGAGGGTATCTTTCGCATCTCCATAGTATTAGGAGTAAGGAAAGTGAAACAGTTGAGAATCTTACAGGAGAAGCAGTATTCTTGAGGGTAGGGAGTTTAATAAAAGCACTAATAATACAATAAATAAAATGTTTTTAAAAAGTGATTCAGATGATTTTATAAATTGTTTGTTTCTGTTTAACAAACCACTAAATCTTAGGATTTAAAGTAGTAACCTTTTTTTTTTTCCTCATAAATCTACACACCAGTCAATAGGTTCCACTGATTTGGGACAGAATTACTGATCAGAATTGGGCTTGCTCAGGTGTTTGCATTCAGTTAGTGAACTGGCCAGGGCTGGCTGGTTACTGTGCTTTGCCCGGAAAGCCTGAGTTCTGCTCCACGTGTTTCTCATATCACTCCAGCTACCATTCCCTCTACCCATGGTAACGGCAGAAGATTTGAATTAACTATTTAGAAAGAAAGCATCAGTGGCTAATAAACATATTACAAGAAGGTCATTTCTCGTTACTAATCAGTGAACACACATTAAAACAATTAAAAGGTAAAATTTTATACATGTTAAGAAACGTTTATAAAATTCATTGTTGGTGAGGGGGATGGAAAAATATATGTTTTCATTTAGTTTCAGAGAGAGAATAAATTATTCCTCCACCTTTGGTAGGACTTTCAGCCATGTGTATCAGTTTTTAAATTGAAGCTACTTTTTAACCCCAAAACTATTCTTCAAGGTATCAACCATAAAAGAATATTCATTTTAAAAGAATACTCACAGTACTTATAAAGATGTTTAAAGACATTCATTGTAGCATTGTACAAAATATCAAACATCATAGGAAGTTAAATGTGTAAGTAAAGATTAAATATAGCAATTCATGCATCAGTCAAAGACTTAGATGAAAACAAGTGCCAACACTCAAATTAAGTAACTGAACATATTTTAATAGAGGCATTGTTTACAGTGATACGGGTACAAGTTCAGGAAAGTCAGAAAGGGAAATGTAGTATCCTGGGGTTTATGACTACGGAAAACTCCCAGTATCTCTTGGCCTAATGGGAAACTCAGGACAGCTGTGTGTAGAAGGCCACCTGATAAAAGGTATGATCCTTGGTGGGGGAAGATGGCAAACAAATAGAAAACAAGTATGCAGGAAGGTGGGAAGTAAGTGTCTCAACTTTGCTTTTCTTCTTTCTGTATCTCCTGCTAGTGGTTTTCACTGCACTGACAGATACAATCAGAAGCCATAGTGCAAGGAAGGTATTGAGGATCAAGGGCTCTTTCAGGCAGTCGTTTTAGTTCAGTTTCCCAGGACACAGAGCAGTGTGAAGAAGAGTGGAGACTGGATCCGGACAGACGAAAGGAAGTTATACAGCATAACACACAAGTCAGTATTCAATAGCAGAAAGGAGGTCCAGGTAAGTTCATACTTGTTTATATAGAATGATTTCTCCAAAATGGGTAAATGAAAAATGTTAATACCTGCAATCTCATATTTTTAATATAAAATATACAATGTGAGCATATACTTCTAAATCTACATACGTAATTATTTCAGTGAAAATATATACCTTAAATTGTTAACAATAGTCATCATTCCTATAGCTAGTAGTTAGAGGATATGGGTAGAAAGTTGAGAGGGATTTTATTCACCTGGATTTTGAAGTTTACAATGAGCGTGCATTTATGTACCGAATTTATTTAACTGAAATTTAAATTTTTTACATCAATAAAATAACTAAAATTCTATAGAGCAGTTGGGCAAGGGGCAGGAACAAAATTTATATTATGATAATAATGTATCTTGTAATATATATAATATAGAGAATCAGAATGAGGAAATCACGATGCAAGGCTGCTTATTAAATAATTATTGAATTATGAATTGAATTGAATTCTGAATTGAATTATAAACTGAATTCAACTATGAATTAAATTATGAATTATGAGTTAGGAATTGAATAACAAGAAATAGGTAATAAGGGTGGCTGCCACCAGTCTAATTCTGAGGTTTGAAAAGGTTTACAGTGGAAAACGGGTACATACATACTTTCAGTAAGTAATGGTGTTTAATTGTATTTAATTTCTCCTATTTTTTTAAGTGACTGTTAATTTTTTAGGAAATATGTTATTTGGACCTAAGTGTTTACTAAACAGGATTTACTTCTTTTGGCTTAGGGGTACTATGAAAAAAATCACTGAGATACTAAGGGCACAGTGAACAGAGAAAGGTTGAAAACCTCAGATCTAAAGTATTAAAATCATTCTCGGGCAAATCACAAAAGTTCTACGTACATATTTCTAAAGATATAAGCATGTTAACTGTAAACTTATTCTACCTCTAGATTATCAAATGGCACTTCACTCTTTTACTGTTTTTTCTTTTTAATTTTTTCGGGCGGGCAATTCATTTACATGGACTCCTCTTTTGTGTAATTTGTATCTAGATGAAATATTTTGGGACTTATCATTGAGTGTAAATAGAAAGATCTAATGAGAACCAATGCCTTTCTCCCGTCATCCACTCAGTTTATTTCCCTAACGTTTGCTAATCACTTGTGACTAATTTGGCAAAGAAAATACACTAATATGCATAGTCTAGCAGAAAGCAGGTGTTAAGCATTGTACTGTGAAATTATACTAGTTGATACCATGCACAGGAACATGAACAGAAATATAAAAAGGGGAAATTGCATCAGGTTGTAATGTAGTGCTCAAAACTAGGAATCAGAACATAATCTGTGCCCCATCCAGCTACATGATCATGGGCAGTCATTTACTGTTCTGAGCCTCAGTTTTGTTTTCACAGAGAAATGAATCAATCTAACAGTAATTGACCAGTTTCTTGAGGAACTTAAGGACCAGGATAAAATAATACCTAGTTGCAGTTACTACACAATCTATTAGGTCAAATTAGATATATAGTTATTTAGATATATGCATAGCTACTTATTTTAAAAATGCTTGAGGATTCCAGAAAATTTTCAGACTCCTTAATTTGGCACACTTGGCCTGGCCTAGCATTTTGTCGATTAGCCATGACTTATTTTCGCAATTCTGACTTCTACCACAAACCATACCAGATTACTACTAATTTAAATTACAATGTTGTGTAGTTTCATTTTTCCATGCTTTGACTTTAATAAGTGATTTTAAATATATTAATGAATGAAGAATACATACATAAAATCTAATGATGACTGATGGAATGTATTAGAAATGTGAGGGAATCAAATTCCTATTCGGAAAAAGTGAAGATTAATTTCTATGAGAAATTAGTTTTATTTTATAAATGGTATGTGAACTAAACCACAGAGATGGGTAAAACCTACAGCAGTAAAGACTATATGAGGGTGTTAGAACTAGAGGAATACCCTACGTGTGGAATAACTCAGGCATATGCCTGCTTTCAAGAGTTTGTTTTATTACATTTTTTCTTGCTAACTATGCCTTTTCTAATCTAGCTTATAATCTATTCAATTCAAAACTATGAACATTTGCTAGACATAAATGAGGTGGTCATGGGGAAATGATATCCTCCCTGATATCATTCTCCTTATCCTCCTGTGACCCTGGCTGATTGTTGCTGTTATTACCAATGAGTGTTGGTAGTAACAATTGCAGCTGTGCTGGAAACGTTTTATTTACCAGATTCAACCTTTGCCCTTCTTCAATCTGCTGTCTGCCAATAAGATGGTCAAGAGGGAATCATAGTAGTTCAGTCAGAAGAAATGATTGATATTGGAGGGTATTTCCCCACCCCCCCCACCCACCGAGATGGACTCGTGCTCTGTAGCCCAGCCTGGTGTTCAGTGGTGTGATCTCGACAACCTCAGACCCCTGAGTAGCTGGGATTACAGGCACCTGCCACCATGCCCAGCTAATTTCTGTGCTTTTAGTAGAGACAGGGTTTCACCTTGTTGGCCAGGCTGGTCTTGAACTCCTGACCTCAACTTACCTGCCCACTTTGGCCTCCCAGTGTGATGGGGTTAAAGATGTGAGCCACCACGCCCCGTACTGGAGTTTTTATTTACTTTACTTCCTTACAGTATGGTATCTCTTAAACTTTGCTCCCTTAGAAAAAAAAAAAAAAAGCTCTTGTCAAGAGCAAATTCACTATAAAACTTTCTCTTCTTGGAATCTTTGCTTCCTTTCATCCCTTTAAGTAGATGGGTGGTAATAGCTCTGTTCTTATTACTGGTAAAGTTTTTATATTTTTCCTTATGGTACCATTCAATTACTTATGTTAAAAGAAAATTAAACGACTCACAGTTTCAGTTTTCACGTGTAGAGAGGTTAGGAGTTTTTACTCTTTTTGCAAGAAGAAAACAGCATTCAAAAAATTGAAAATGTATGACTTTTCTTGGACAAGGGAACTGAGGTTTTAGAGCAACTCAAAATGTGGAGAGACAGGTGAATGCAGAGTCATTGCCAACACCTGCTTACCTGAACTGGGAGTCACTGGAGTAAAAAAAACTGGTAGGACAACTTACATGGTAATGTTGACCAATTGTTGGAGGCTGAGCGTGGACTAATGAGAAACTATAGGAGCTGCAGTCTTACTGCTGTCCATAGTTTTTTGAGCCCCACTGAGTTTTCCTGGTGAGGATCTGAGAAACCTACCCTCTTGCCTCCGGCAGGGGAAAGAAAAGAGCAATTTTATTTTATTTTTTAATGCCTAGAGCATTTTCCATAACAAACACCCACTCCTCTGAGAAAAAGGCTTTATTAGGGATTTTCCCAAATAGAGAAAGTCATTTCTTCCCATGCCAGCACCCTACTGCTTTTCTGTCTCACCAAATGAGGGCAAAGGGGAAGGTGGGGTGTTTTGTTTTGTTTTTTTCTTTTCTCTCTCTTTTTTTTTTTTTGTAGGGGATGTTAAGGAGGACTATACCACTGGTGAAGATTGCAGTCCTAAAATACAGGCCCACTGGAAGACTGAGATTTAATAATGAGATTATAGAATGCTTTACCCCCTCACCCATACACATATTGCCTTCACATCATTAGAGGTCTAGTGTAAAAATAGTGAATTAAAGTTAAATGTGCTGCAAGACATAGACTCGGAAACTTTTCTGCAGTGAGCAGGTCTATGCAAACCTACCCGCAAAGGCCTAGGAAGCTAAGGGGCGGAATAAAGAGGCTGACAAATCCAGTTTCACAGAAAGAAACATTCGTTAATTGTAGGGACTCACAAACAGAAGCCATGTCTTGAGCAGCCAAGGGACAAGATGGTGAATCCCTGTGCCCAGACCCAGGGTTTGTATAGCATATGGAAATTGCCTAAGGGCAGGATTTATGGTAAGTAAATATTTACAATAACATCAAAGTTGTTTTGACCTAAGGGCAGAATTTATGGGTATGTGAAAGTAGAACTCTTAGATGCATTCCCAGAACTGGGGTTAATCAGAAGTCAGCATGATGGATGTGCGTCCAAGATGAAGTTGCTTCAGCCTCCACAAAGGTGAAGTTCTTAGGGAGGCCAAAGTGAGTGGTGAAGATTAAAAAAAAAAAAAATCAGAAGTTTGAGGCTCTGGCAACTAGAGCTATATAAAATATTAAACATAGCCCAACTCCTAGCCAGATTAGCATAAATAATCATACAAAATGTTTACTTACCTCAGTTCTTATTACTATGTACATTATGTTTGACTTGCAGCAACAAAAAATTACATAGCCTGTTAAACGGTGGGAAAAAAAAATTTTAAAGCAAAACTAAATGATGCTATGAAGAGATAAAGTCCTCACGAGAATTAAACTCACATATTATACAAGTTTTCAAATTGTCAGGAAGGGAATTTAACTATAATCATTTAATTATTTACCTCACACTTTCTGGCTCTACTAGCTCAGTTTTAACTTTCCTGGCTAGTCTACAGTAGGTGATCACAGCAGAGGAGTGAGTTACAGCATTTGATCTCAATGATAGTTAAATGATCAATTAATAATGCCTTCTATGAATAAAACAGGGCAAGACAAAGACTTATGGAATGTAACACTTTAATTTCTGTTCTAGATCCTTCATTTTACAACACCAAATGACTGCTTAATAAATGGCTTTCAACCTCAGTTTTATTTCCAAGCTTATGGATACCTTGATTTATTTATCCATACACTCTGGGGATGTCTATATCACAGCCTCCTGAAGATTGCTCTAAAACCTCTGTCCTATGCTTAGCCTCTGCTCCAGAGAAAGAAAAATAAATACTTCTTGAAGCTGTGTTTCACTCTTAACACTTCTAACTTCCTCTTGTCCAGTATCTAGTCCTAGCCTTTCACCTAGGAGGATGCAAACCCCACAAGAAGCCAGTTAGATTTGAGTAATAGAGAAATCTTAATAGCAGTTTAGAGGAAGTGTACAATTTTTCCTACAGGCAATGTAGAATAAAAAAATGCTTCTGCGCAATGAGGTCCCATGTCTTTCTTGTATTTCTTAATGGAAAATATCATCCAACGTATATCAAACATAAAATATCTGACCATTGGAATATTTAGCAAAAATTTAATTATATTTTTATTCTATTTTAGATTACTTGAATATAAGCAGGTCTCCTAGGTAACCCAATCCATTGCCAATGGAAGCTAAGCAGGAGTGATTTCGGCAGTGGCTATCTGAGAGAAAAGTAATTATAGTAAATGCACTATGCAATACAAATGAGATAGAGCTATTGACATTACTCCAAACATCTTTACAAAGAAAATATCTGAAGAGTGTTTTTTTTCTTTTCTTTGCTCTATTGCTTTTGTGTTTTACACTCTCAAAACTGTTTTTATAATGACATTATTTTCTGGGCAGGAGAAGCAGGAGTGTATATATATGAGGTAGCTTGTGCTAAAAATTGAAACTTCCAAATGATAAAAAAAAAAAAAAAAAAAAGACCAACTGAAACTTCAAAAACAGAACTTTTAAAGCTGTGTTTATTGCTTAAACTCCAAAGTGAGATGTTATTTTTTATTTTGAATTGACTTAAGGCCAATGAGATTGAATTCTTTAATTTCCCATTTCAGCATCAAATGTGAAATTGTGCATACAATGTAGTCTAATTAAAAACAATAACATTTGTTTTACAGGAAAACTTTCCAGAGAATAACTTTATAGGTTATTGTGATTAGCATTTATTTCAAATGTAAAATTAAATTATATAGATTTTATTTTTCTGTTGGAAGAAAAGATAATGACATCAGCTACTTTTAAGCAGCTACTGTTAAATTTTCAATAAACACAATAGCTGAAAATGTGAAATTGTTCTACTTTAATATTTATTTTTCTAATTCTAGTACTTTTACAAATTACTTGCAACAATATTAAGGCATACCACCCTGTTTCATACAGTTATATACAATAGAAAGGAGAAGTGGAAAAGTCAATCCCATAGTACATCCTTTTTGTAGGGCTCATCTTGTTTTCAGTTCTGTGAGATTGGAAAAGATACTTATTTTTTTAAGTCTAAGTTTTATCTTATGTGAAATGGGTGGAAAGAAGCTACTTCTAAATTTGTTTCCAGAGAAAAATGCCCATCTTTATGTGATGTGTTTCACACACAACCCAGAATGTAATAGGAAACAATATTTTTACTTTCTGTCCACATAGAACAAAGATCTCTCGGTTTAGTGTTTATCAATAGATTAGGACAAACTTTGGTGTTGCTAGGACATAAAAGCATTGTAATAAAATCTGTGCCTTTATTAATGAAGATACTAAAGCATTCCACTGATTATTCCAGTTTCCTAATATTCAGAGACAGGTTTACTTTTTGTTACCCCCAAACCTCAACTCTCCTATCCCTGGGAATTAGGCAGTTAATTAATTCCACCTCCTTTCCAGGAAGATGTGTCATGGTCAACGTACATCCACAGATGAATTTCAGGGCTACTTTACACACCTTCAAACCCCAATGCTTCAGCTTTGTATGATAATATTTGAAAAATATTCCCTACGTAAAAAAGCATCGAGGTACCCCCTTGGGATAGAAAGCAATTTCTGTATCAGCCTGTGTTGGGACATAGAATAGGCAGCCAATAACTGTTACTATGATTGAATCATTCTGACTTTAAGCAGTAAGCATTTATCTTCACAGTAGGTGACTGCCACTGTGCTATGAACGTGAAAAAGAGCTATGAGATCATCTGTGCCCACAGGGAGCTTATAGCCACATGAGAGAAGTGTTTCACAAATATGAAATAGTTAGAATGGATGCTACTTGACTTCACATACTTTTTACAAGTACTGTTGCTATTTGGAGAAAGGGTGCAATCTCTGCTGGCCGTGATGCACAAAAAGCCTATAATTTTCCTACCTTTTTTTTTTTTTTTTTCAGCAGCTGTGTTTTCAACTAAGCCATAACATTTTGGCACATGTTTCCACACATCTTGACATAGAGTTTCATGTTTTGACACAGTATCTCAGAGATCTCAGAATGGGGAAATAAAGTCTGCAATTTACAAGGCTCAACTAATTACCAATGTGTATAAATTCCCAAGTTCAATTTGAATTGTATCTCCTTGCAAAATGGAATGTCAAAGAATGCTAAAATATTAAGACATAATTCTGATTTGTTATGTGACTTAAAAAAATCTAGGCAAGTAATAAGAAAATATATAAACAAAGAAGTATAACTCCCATTAAAATTAAAATGTACTCTGGTGGCCCATTTTTAAATTTACTCTTTTGAAAGTAGAAGAACTGAATAAATTGGCAACCATTCAGCAGATCTGTAGACAGGATTTCTGTATGAAAAGGTCCTGAGGCCAGGAGAACTCACAGAGGATGTAACATCCATTTAACGTAACCTCTGGATTTAATAGATGAAGACTATTACAGAAAGTCTAAGATATTTGCCATGTATAGAGAAGGTGGCTTAGGGTGGTTATAGTCCATTTATCTTAAAATTTAACCACTTTTATGAGTCATTTAATTGTGAAAACATCAAAAGTAAAAGTAATTTACTTTGTTGCTATAACTTAGGACATTCAGAAATATGGCTATGTGGTATATGAAATAGATGGAAATACAGTGACTTTATGTTAATAATAGCATTGATGTTAAATAAAATCTTTGAACATTAAGTAAACTAAAATAAATTGAAGGGCATATTTTATGTAAGAAATCTTTTTCATTTAGTAATCTCAGACTCAGAGGACATTTCTAAAGTTTATCCGAAAAACATTTGCTGGAGTTCTAGATGGGTCAGGCATAGTCAGAATTCTTCACATAAGTGTCGGGAGTGACTTTATTCAGAACATCTATTGAAATGTCACCTTCAAATGTAGACCAGTGAGAGACGTGCGTTCATAATTTTCTTTCTGATAAATATTTCTTAAGCACTATGTGCCAGATACTATTGAAAGTAGATGAAGTAGGCATAGTCTCCACCCTCATGGAGTTTATACCCTAGTGGGGGAAAGATAGATGTTAAATGGATAATTGGTAATGAGATGGTGACGTAGGAGTCTTGGGAGAGCAAACGGAATGGATGTGAGTGCAGAAGGCACGACCTGAGGGTGACTTGTACAGGATGAGGAGGGATCTATCTACAGGGATGAGATTTAAAGTGAAAGTCAGTGAAAGAATTATTCTGCCATGGGGGAGAATCCAGATAAATAATGTCCCAGGCAGAGAGAATGGCAAGCATAAAGGGCTCAAGGTAAGGAAGATGCAATGTGTTATAGAAACTAAAAGGAGATTAAAAAGGGTGTGAGGTTAGTTAACCTGAGAAGAACGGCTCCAAATGAGAATGATGGATCAAAAGGAGTGAGATCATTCAAGATGACAAGTTTGCTATTTTGTAAAAGTAAATGAGAATTATATGAAGGGCTTTAAAGAAAATGCTTTATTGACACATAAATAACGAATTATAAAATTCACACATTTAAAATGCAAAACTCAATGGTTTTAGTAAAGAGTTGTGCAACCCTCAGTATAATCTAATTTTATTGTAGTAAAATATACATAAAATCTAGTATTTAATTTAAAAATGTTTCATTTTATGGCATTAACAACAATCAGTGTTGTTCAACCACCTCCATTATCTAATTTCTGAATTTTTGTTACCCTGGATGGAAATCTCATACTCATTAAGTAGTGACTCTTATTCCTCTTCCATGCCCCTGTAAACCACAAATCTGCTTTTTCTTGCTATAGATGTGTCTACTCTGGATATTTTGTATAAACGGTATCCTATAATATGTGGCCTTTTGTGTCTGGCTTCTTCCATTTAGCATAATGTACACTAATGGTCATAGAAGCTCTATCTACAATAGCCAAAGGGTGAGAATAACACAAATGTGTATCAAAAGAAATGAAATGATAAACAAAAATGTGGCATATCTCTACAATGGAATGCTATTTAACCATAAAAAGAATAATGTTATGATACATACTAAAGAATGAACCTTAAAACAGAATTGTAGTACAATTTGTATGAAGGGTTTCTAAACAAGATGTCAAATAATATGATTTACTTTTGAACACATCTCAGAATGCCCCATTGATCTCTATATAAAGACTGGATTGAAGGGAGGAAAAAAAAAAGGAAATACTAGTTGAAAGGCGACTGCAGTCGATCAAGCGAGATACTGTGTTTGTTTAGAGTAGGAAAGTTACAACGGGGCGGGGAAGTGATACATTAGAAACATATTTTTTTTTTCTTTCTTTTTTTTTAAATTTATTTATTATTATTATACTTTAAGTTGTAGGGTACATGTGCATAAAGTGCAGGTTTGTTACATATGTATACTTGTGCCATGTTGGTCTGCTGCACCCATCAACTTGTCATTTACATCAGGTATAACTCCCAATGCAATCCCTCCCCCCTCCCCCCTCCCCATGATAGGCCCCGGTGTGTGATGTTCCCCTTCCTGAGTCCAAGTGATCTCATTGTTCAGTTCTCACCTATGAGTGAGAACATGCGGTGTTTGGTTTTCTGTTCTTGTGATAGTTTGCTAAGAATGATGGTTTCCAGCTGCATCCATGTCCCTACAAAGGACGCAAACTCATCCTTTTTTATGGCTGCATAGTATTCCATGGTGTATATGTGCCACATTTTCTTAATCCAATCTGTCACTGATGGACATTTGGGTTGATTCCAAGTCTTTGCTATTGTGAATAGTGCTGCAATAAACATACGTGTGCATGTGTCTTTATAGCAGCATAATTTATAATCCTTTGGGTATATCCCCAGTAATGGGATGGCTGGGTCATATGGTACATCTAGTTCTAGATCCTTGAGGAATCGCCATACTGTTTTCCATAATGGTTGAACTAGTTTACAATCCCACCAACAGTGTAAAAGTGTTCCTATTTCTCCACATCCTCTCCAGCACCTGTTGTTTCCTGACTTTTGAATGATCGCCATTCTAACTGGTGTGAGATGGTATCTCATTGTGGTTTTGATTTGCATTTCTCTGATGGCCAGTGATGATGAGCATTTTTTCATATGTCTGTTGGCTGTATGAATGTCTTCTTTTGAGAAATGTCTGTTCATATCCTTTGCCCACTTTTTGATGGGGTTGTTTGTTTTTTTCTTGTAAATTTGTTTGAGTTCTTTGTAGGTTCTGGATATTAGCCCTTTGTCAGATGAGTAGATTGCAAAAATTTTCTCCCATTGTGTAGGTTGCCTGTTCACTCTGATGGTAGTTTCTTTTGCTGTGCAGAAGCTCTTTAGTTTAATTAGATCCCATTTCTCAATTTTAGCTTTTGCTGCCATTGCTTTTGGTGTTTTAGACATGAAGTCTTTGCCCATGCCTATGTCCTGAATGGTACTACCTAGGTTTTCCTCTAGGATTTTTATGGTATTAGGTCTAACATTTAAGTCTCTAATCCATCTTGAATTAATTTTCGTATAAGGAGTAAGGAAAGGATCCAGTTTCAGCTTTCTACTTATGGCTAGCCAATTTCCCCAGCACCATTTATTAAATAGGGAATCCTTTCCCCATTTCTTGTTTCTCTCAGGTTTGTCAAAGATCAGATGGCTGTAGATGTGTGGTATTATTTCTGAGGACTCTGTTCTGTTCCATTGGTCTATATCTCTGTTTTGGTACCAGTACCATGCTGTTTTGGTTACTGTAGCCTTGTAGTATAGTTTGAAGTCAGGTAGCGTGATGCCTCCAGCTTTGTTCTTTTGACTTAGGATTGTCTTGGAGATGCGGGGTCTTTTTTGGTTCCATATGAACTTTAAAGCAGTTTTTTCCAATTCTGTGAAGAAACTCATTGGTAGCTTGATGGGGATGGCATTGAATCTATAAATTACCTTGGGCAGTATGGCCATTTTCACGATATTGATTCTTCCTATCCATGGGCATGGTATGTTCTTCCATTTGTTTGTGTCCTCTTTTATTTCACTGAGCAGTGGTTTGTAGTTCTCCTTGAAGAGGTCCTTTACATCCCTTGTCAGTTGGATTCCTAGGTATTTTATTCTCTTTGAAGCAATTGTGAATGGAAGTTCATTCATGATTTGGCTCTCTGTTTGTCTGTTACTAGTGTATAAGAATGCTTGTGATTTTTGCACATTAATTTTGTATCCTGAGACTTTGCTGAAGTTGCTTATCAGCTTAAGGAGATTTTGGGCTGAGACAATGGGGTTTTCTAAATATACAATCATGTCATCTGCAAACAGGGACAATCTGACTTCTTCTTTTCCTAACTGAATACCCCTGATTTCTTTCTCTTGCCTAATTGCCCTAGCCAGAACTTCCAACACTATGTTGAATAGGAGTGGTGAGAGAGGGCATCCCTGTCTTGTGCCAGTTTTCAAAGGGAATTTTTCCAGTTTTTGCCCATTCAGTATGATATTGGCTGTGGGTTTGTCATAAATAGCTCTTATGATTTTGAGGTACGTTCCATCAATACCGAATTTATTGAGCGTTTTTAGCATGAAGGGCTGTTGAATTTTGTCAAAAGCCTTTTCTGCATCTATTGAGATAATCATGTGGTTCTTGTCTTTGGTTCTGTTTATATGCTGGATTATGTTTATTGATTTGCGAATGTTGAACCAGCCTTGCATCCCAGGGATGAAGCCCACTTGATCATGGTGGATAAGCTTTTTGATGTGTTGTTGAATCCGGTTTGCCAGTATTTTATTGAGGATTTTTGCATCGATGTTCATCAGGGATATTGGTCTAAAATTCTCTTTTTTTGTTGTGTCTCTGCCAGGCTTTGGTATCAGGATGATGTTGGCCTCATAAAATGAGTTAGGGAGGATTCCCTCTTTTTCTATTGATTGGAATAGTTTCAGAAGGAATGGTACCAACTCCTCCTTATACCTCTGGTAGAATTCAGCTGTGAATCCATCTGGTCCTGGACTTTTTTTGGTTGGTAGGCTATTAATTATTGCCTCAATTTCAGAGCCTACTATTGGTCTATTCAGGGATTCAATTTCTTCCTGGTTTAGTCTTGGAAGAGTGTAAGTGTCCAGGAAATTATCCATTTCTTCTAGGTTTTCCAGTTTATTTGCATAGAGGTGTTTATAGTATTCTCTGATGGTAGTTTGTATTTCTGTGGGGTTGGTGGTGATATCCCCTTTATCATTTTTAATTGCGTCGATTTGATTCTTCTCTCTTTTCTTCTTTATTAGTCTTGCTAGTGGTCTGTCAATTTTGTTGATCTTTTCAAAAAACCAACTCCTGGATTCATTGATTTTTTGGAGGGTTTTTTGTGTCTCTATCTCCTTCAGTTCTGCTCTGATCTTCGTTATTTCTTGCCTTCTGCTAGCTTTGGAATGTGTTTGCTCTTGCTTCTCTAGTTCTTTTAATTGTGATGTTAGAGTGTCAATTTTTGATCTTTCCTGCTTTCTCTTGTGGGCATTTAGTGCTATAAATTTCCCTCTACACACTGCTTTAAATGTGTCCCAGAGATTCTGGTATGTTGTATCTTTGTTCTCATTGGTTTCAAAGAACATCTTTATTTCTGCCTTCATTTCGTTATGTACCCAGTAGTCATTCAGGAGCAGGTTGTTCAGTTTCCATGTAGTTGAGCAGTTTTGATTGAGTTTCTTAGTCCTGAGTTCTAGTTTGATTGCACTGTGGTCTGAGAGACAGTTTGTTATAATTTCTGTTCTTGTACATTTGCTGAGGAGTGCTTTACTTCCAATTATATGGTCAATTTTGGAGTAAGTACGATGTGGTGCTGAGAAGAATGTATATTCTGTTGATTTGGGGTGGAGAGTTCTATAGATGTCTATTAGGTCTGCTTGCTGCAGAGATGAGTTCAATTCCTGGATATCCTTGTTAACTTTCTGTCTTGTTGATATGTCTAATGTTGACAGTGGAGTGTTGAAGTCTCCCATTATTATTGTATGGGAGTCTAAGTCTCTTTGTAAGTCTCTAAGGACTTGCTTTATGAATCTGGGTGCTCCTGTATTGGGTGCATATATATTTAGGATAGTTAGCTCTTCCTGTTGAATTGATCCCTTTACCATTATGTAATGGCCTTCTTTGTCTCTTTTGATCTTTGATGGTTTAAAGTCTGTTTTATCAGAGACTAGTATTGCAACCCCTGCTTTTTTTTGTTCTCCATTTGCTTGGTAAATCTTCCTCCATCCCTTTATTTTGAGCCTATGTATGTCTCTGCGTGTGAGATGGGTCTCCTGAATACAACAGACTGATGGCTCTTGACTCTTTATCCAGTTTGCCAGTCTGTGTCTTTTAATTGGAGCATTTAGTCCATTTACATTTAAGGTTAAGAGTGTTATGTGTGAACTTGATCCTGCCATTATGATATTAACTGGTTATTTTGCTCGTTAGTTGATGCAGTTTCTTCCTAGCCTCGATGGTCTTTACATTTTGGCATGTTTTTGCAATGGCTGGTACCGGTTGTTCCTTTCCATGTTGAGTGCTTCCTTCAGGGTCTCTTGTAAGGCAGGCCTGGTGGTGACAAAATCTCTAAGCATTTGCTTATCTGTAAAGGATTTTATTTCTCCTTCACTTATGAAACTTAGTTTGGCTGGATATGAAATTCTGGGTTTAAAATTCTTTTCTTTAAGAATGTTGAATATTGGCCCCCACTCTCTTCTGGCTTGGAGAGTTTCTGCCAAGAGATCTGCTGTGAGTCTGATGGGCTTCCCTTTGTGGGTAACCCGACCTTTCTCTCTGGCTGCCCTTAAGATTTTTTCCTTCATTTCAACTTTGGTGAATCTGGCAATTATGGGTCTTGGAGTTGCTCTTCTCGAGGAGTATCTTTGTGGCGTTCTCTGTATTTCCTGGATTTGAATGTTGGCCTGCCCTACTAGGTTGGGGAAGTTCTCCTGGATGATATCCTGAAGAGTGTTTTCCAACTTGGTTCCATTTTCCCCCTCACTTTCAGGCACCCCAATCAGACGTAGATTTGGTCTTTTTACATAATCCCATACTTCTTGCAGGCTTTGTTCATTTCTTTTTCTTCTTTTTTCTTTTGGTTTCTCTTCTCGCTTCATTTCATTCATTTGATCCTCAATCGCTGATACTCTTTCTTCCAGTTGATCGAGTCGGTTACTGAAGCTTGTGCATTTGTCACGTATTTCTCGTGTCATGGTTTTCATCTCTTTCATTTCGTTTAGGACCTTCTCTGCATTAATTACTCTAGCCATCAATTCTTCCACTTTTTTTTCAAGATTTTTAGTTTCTTTGCGCTGGGTACGTAATTCCTCCTTTAGCTCTGAGAAATTTGATGGACTGAAGCCTTCTTCTCTCATCTCGTCAAAGTCATTCTCCATCCAGCTTTGATCCGTTGCTGGTGATGAGCTGCGCTCCTTTGCCGGGGGAGATGTGCTCTTATTTTTTGAATATCCAGCTTTTCTGCCCTGCTTTTTCCCCATCTTTGTGGTTTTATCTGCCTCTGGTCTTTGATGATGGTGATGTACTGATGGGGTTTTGGTGTAGGTGTCCTTCCTGTTTGATAGTTTTCCTTCTAACAGTCAGGACCCTCAGCTGTAGGTCTGTTGGAGATTGCTTGAGGTCCACTCCAGACCCTGTTTGCCTGGGTATCAGCAGCAGAGGCTGCAGAAGATAGAATATTGCTGAACAGCGAGTGTACCTGTCTGATTCTTGCTTTGGAAGCTTCCTCTCAGGGGTGTACTCCACCCTGTGAGGTGTGGGGTGTCAGACTGCCCCTAGTGGGGGATGTCTCCCAGTTAGGCTACTCAGGGGTCAGGGACCCACTTGAGCAGGCAGTCTGTCCCTTCTCAGATCTCAACCTCCGTGTTGGGAGATCCACTGCTCTCTTCAAAGCTGTCAGACAGAGTCGTTTGCGTCTGCAGAGGTTTCTGCTGCTTTTTTTTTGTTGTTGTTGTTGTGTAGCTGTGCCCTGTCCCCGGAGGTGGAGTCTACAGAGACAGGCAGGTTTCCTTGAGCTGCTGTGAGCTCCACCCAGTTGGAGCTTCCCAGCAGCTTTGTTTACCTACTTAAGCCTCAGCAATGGCGGGCGCCCCTCCCCCAGCCTCGCTGCTGCCTTGCTGGTAGATCACAGACTGCTGTGCTAGCAATGAGGGAGGCTCCGTGGGCATGGGACCCTCTCGGCCAGGTGTGGGATATGATCTCCTGGTGTGCCTGTTTGCTTAAAGCGCAATATTGGGGTGGGAGTTACCCAATTTTCCAGGTGTTGTGTGTCTCAGTTCCCCTGGCTAGGAAAAGGGATTCCCTTCCCCCTTGCGCTTCCCAGGTGAGGCGATGCCTCGCCCTGCTTCAGCTCTCGCTGGTCGGGCTGCAGCAGCTGACCAGCACCGATCGTCCGGCACTCCCCAGTGAGATGAACCCAGTACCTCAGTTGAAAATGCAGAAATCACTGGTCTTCTGTGTCGCTCGCGCTGGGAGTTGGAGACTGGAGCTGTTCCTATTCGGCCATCTTGCTCTGCCCCCGAGAGAAACATATTTAGAAGTAGAATAATCGTGCTTTGTGCTTTATTGAATGTAGGGACTGAAACAGAGAAATCAGTGCAGACACACAAATATGGAATGCAGCTATGTCACTTACTGTGATGTAGAAGAAACAGATTTGGGGGAGAAAGGATAAGATGAGATTAAGTTCAACATTGTGTGTTGATGAGGATGTGGGCGAACTAGAATTCTCAATGGAGGCATATTTCTATTAAGGGTATTTTACATGGAAATAGAATTTATACTACTACTTTGGAAAACTGTTGAGCATTATCTTTAAAAAAAAATAAGCACATGAAATATACCTTAGTAATTTTATAATACATACCCAATAGGAATAAGCACATATATTTACAAAAAAAATGTGTAAGTTTTATTGCAAGGTTATTCGTAACATTCCAAAACCAGAATCTACCAAAATTCCCATTGACAGTGGAATGACTGAATAAATTGTGACACTATCATACAAAAGAACACTGTAAAACAACAAACGAGCTCCAGCTGCATGCAACAACATAGATAGATCTTGAAAATATCATGTGGATTAACAGCAGCCTGACACAAATGAGCACATATTGTATGATGGCAACCATTACAAAGTTTTAAAATAAGCAATTCAGGCTCTAAGATTTCAGGGTAAGTTATCCTGGGATGGGGGAAGAGGCTTTAACAGGAAGATGGCATGAGGATTTCTGGGGTTCTCCACTCCCTGACGGCTCCTGTCTTAGTGGCTCCACAACTCTTACATATTATAAACAATTTTTTTCATGTGTTTATCTTTGCGTAAGTAAGTGTGTGTTCTAAGTATGTCTGTATGTCTGTTTTTTCCAGTAGACTTCGAGCTCCTTGTATAATAGAGACTGTATTTTATTCAGCTTGGAACCTGACACATAGTAGAATCAGGGTAAATGCTGAATGAATGAATGAATGAATGAATGAATAGCAGGGTGTTAGGAGACAAGAGGATATGGATCATTGTATCAAAGGCAGTACCTAAAGGAAACATACGCAATGCTTATGGTATCAGATGTACCATGGCAGAAGGCAAAACTCAAAGGTCCATATGAAAATGAATTTGGCAACTTTCAGTCATATTGGAATACATTTGAAGTGATAGTTACTCAATTGTTTTGGTTGACTTAAAAAGAAACTTATTCCTTGTAATAGGACTTCTTTTTAACTGAGATGCAGTGTGTCCAGAAAGAGATGGTCTTTTCTAATTTCTGTGACTACTAGGAAGGTAAATGAGAATTAAGCGAAATATTATCAGATAGTTCTGTTAGCAAATTTCCTGAAGAGGAGTGCAAATATTTGTCCCCTTCTTATCCTCTTCCCTACCAATGCACACATTTTTAGCTCCATGCCTGGAGTGTGGATGTGATCATGGGAGCCACCATGAATCTGTGGTAGCCTTAAGGACGGAAGACATCTACTAAAGAAAGCAGAGATAAGGACCCAAGTTTTCCATGACTTTTTGTAGTTTTCATACCAACCCTGGACTGTCTTCTCATGCTTACTTTAGAGGCAAGAATAAACCCCTTTGTGTTCAGCTATCAAAGTTTAGTTTCTGTTTCTGGCAGCACTTTATAGTTTCTAACTGACCCAGAAGCTGATCTCTGTGCAGGTAAGAAATGTCTCCTATATCACACAGCAAGTAAATAGTAGAACTGACTATAAATCCGTCAGTGTGCCAAAATAGTTTATTCACTCCATATCACTGAATGCTCCCTCCCCTTTTAATGTTTTCTGCTGTCTTCTTAACTTACAGGTAGAAAACTGTAGCCAGAGGGACAATCAGAGGACTATACCTGAAACCTCTATGAATCAGGGCAGAAGTTTCAGGATTTCTAGAAAATTATATTAGGAAGATCTAAATGATCCCAATACATCACCATGACTTCCCCATGGCACCTGCACCCTACAATGGCAATGAAATTGTTGTTATCAAATGGAAGAATATTTTGCACAGCACAGTCTTTCTGATACATCACAGTGGCTGTCAACTGTTAAATCATGCCTAACACGGTGAAAAGAATTAAAAGTATAGGGTCTTAGCACTTATCCCTGTCAGCCAAGCAGTTGAAATAAATACACGACTATCTAGGAAAATTGAAACCAGTGTGCCGCCTCAGACTTCTACAACCTTCCCAAAACAAAACAAAGCAAACAAAATAAAAACTCAGAGCCCTAGAGTTCATTAAGAGCTCTGAAACAGGTGGTGTTAAGAAACAAAATGGTGCAGTCCACATACTTCATCAGCTCCTCAAGAATGACTCCAAAAGTGTTTTGTGTCCCATGCCATCTTAATGGGGAGCAATAGGTTGTTTATACTGCAGGGAGACTTAATAGTAAATGGTTTATCCATGTTGCCCACAACCAGAGATTACCCAGAATTTGTTTTTCCCTTTCTCTGGTCTCTCCCAGAAATCCAACCTATTTTCTGCCAGGAAACCACTTTTTTGGCTCAAGTCTGTCCAGCTTTCACTGGTCATGCCTTTTTACCCTATAGGGTTTCATGGATGGAAGAACTTTCATAAACCAAAGCAGAGATTGTCTTTCTCATTAGATGTTTCGCTTAGTAGATATAGAGAGGATTTGTGTCCACATGGATTATTCCCACCTGGAACTTCTTTTCATCTTGCCAGAGCCAGGCTTCTAAGATGTCAGCAAGTTTTGCCCGTGTATCTTTCCAGTAGTTTTAGGCAGTTAAATGGAATATCTTTTATTTTTCCCTATAAGTGACTCTCTTGGTGTATTTTAATTTACCATTAAATATACCATTCAGTATATTTTTATTTACCATTTCACTTCGAAGATAATATGGTGCATTAGTTTCCTCAAGCTGCTGTGACAAATTACCACAAACTGTGTGGCTTAAAGTAATACAAATATATTTGCTCACAATCCTAAAAGCCAGGAGTTTGAAATCAAGATGTCCTCAGGGCTACACTCCCTCCCAAGGCTCCAAGAGAATCCAGTCCATTCTTTTCTTTTGATGGCTGCTGGTAATCCTTAGGATCCCTTGGTTTGTTGCTGCTGGTAATCCTTAGGATTCCTTGGCTTATAGCTCCTTTTGTCTTCACATTGCTGTTTCCTGTGATATCTGTGTCTTCCTTTTTTTTTCTATTAGAAGAACATTTCTCATTAGATTTAGGGCCTGCCCAGGTAATCCAGGATGATCATATCTCAAGATTTGAACTTTATTATATCTGCAAAAACCCGTTTCTTGAATAGGTTAACATTTCACAGATGTTGGGGATTTGGGCATATCTTTCTAGGTTCTGCCTTTCAACTTACTACATATATGGTAAGATCAAAATGGGATATGTGCCACAGAGTGTAACAAGTGCTTTCCCAAACTAGTTTCTAGTTTTGTTTTGTCTTGTTTTTAGTTTTGGTTGCCTAGTTACTGTCTATTTTACCTGGGCTAAGACATTATACAATATTTTCTGCTCTTTTCAGCAAAAGTTCAAGTCTGTCTATAGCTCAACTCAGTCCTGAACTGTGCTGGTGTCCTCCAAAACTGGCTTATATAGAAACATGTATAATCAATATTTTATAGGTTAATATTCTTCAGAAAAAAATACTAATGAGATACAATCTGGTTTCATTGTTCTAAGATTTCTAGATATGTTGCCTGATAATCAACAATATTGGAAGATCAGATTTCTAGCCTCATCTACCTATGTAGGCAATATTATTTATCATCTTATTCAGAAAAAAAATTTTAATCAGATGACAAGGATAGAAAATACATAAAAACATTTGAGGGAGCTCTGACCTCACCTGCATTGTAACTCTAGATCTTTGGTTACTCCACTGACTGATAAATATTTATAACTTTCATTTAATTTTCTTTTACCCTATGGAAAGCTTAATGACTTCTAGAAATATTTATTTCGCTTACCGTGGAAAACTTGACGTAATCAGAACAGTATAGTTTATAATTTTAGCTACAATCATAATGATTATTTATCAGAAACAGTTACTTTAATTTCCTTCTCAAAGCAGGTGACTGCCGAGCACAGTCCCATAAAGCTAATTCATTATGGCAATTGTATCATACAGCGCTTAAAGATGGGTGTTTACAGACATTGCTTGGAGAAATGCTTCTATATGTAGTTTGGTAGAGTAATTTCTACTTTCAATTTGTATTCTTCCATATTCCACCAGATGAATAATTGTCCTTCTGGAGAAAGAAACCAATATCGAGTATGACATTCTCCAAAGTCCCGTGGTAGTCCAGCCTAAGCCTGTCATACAAATGGATTAATGGTCCATAATATTCTGTGCATTAAAATATTTGTCACAAAAATGAATGTATACTTTTTCCCCCTTCACACTCTGCCCTCATTAGAGACCTTCTCAAAAGAAATGATTATCTTTTTTTTTTGGAAAAATATTCTGTTCTTGGAAGTATAATCTCTGCCATTAGAATGATAAAGAAAAATACAACAATACTTTTAGATATAATTCTCTGAAAAATAGTTCTCATGACAGAATATAATAGAACACACAATAATACAAAAATAGTTCTTATTACCGTGGAACATGTTAGAGTGTATTACTTTAGGAAAAAAAAAAAAAAGTAAGCCCACTGTTAAAATTACATTGTGTTTTTATTCTTTAGATTTCTACTTTATTTTTCTCTGAATTCTTTAGATTGAGATAGGCTGCTAAGCCTGTCACACATCATGCCTATTCTGTGCATGCAATTAGAGAGGGCTCAGCTGGAAAATTCTCTGCATCTAGATAGCTCCAGAAAGCACTTTCACTGGCCTGGTTTCTTTCATGGCAAAATATAGAAGGAAGGGATTTTACCATTTACTTCCTTTGTTTCTTGTGTTCACACGATTGCTAACATTGATTCTGAGAACAGAATTAATCTATTTAATTAAAATAACTACAGTTGGACACAAATTGAGATTTCTTATTCATATGCTAAATTGTAGGTATTTTTGCCTCATGTAGCAATCCTAGCTTGCGATATTAGCAAAATGATTCTTGTGGCCTCAAATCAAAGTGGAATCCATATTTATCTAGTAACATTAAAAAGAGAAACTATTTTTATATATTTTATAAATAATTCTATCTTTGCTCTTTTTATACTTTTTTTGGTAAAAACTGGCATTAATATTATTTACATATCATTAAAATGTATTTAAATCCCTGTAAGGGCCCTAATGGATCTATCTACATTATTCATGTAACACCAATCTAGCCAGTTAAAATATTAAATACATATTCTAAGTTTTATTAAACATTTCAACTACATTTTAAGTTCCTTGACAGCAGAAGTTACGCCTTTTCTCTTTTCACCTATTTTCAGCATATTTCATTGATGGGTATGATACCAAAAGTCAGATGCCCAGTGGGCATCAGCTGTAGTAGTCTATCCTTGTACCAGTACTTGGCATTTCTCCACATTCTTTAAAAAAAAACAAAACCTCTTTAAAATAAAGTGCAATCTGAGATTTACTATAGATTGTGCACAAAAAGTATATTCATACCACCATCAACTCCAGGAGACAATCAGACTTTCCTTAAAGTCTTTGTTCATTCTTTCTAGCATCCAGGGACCATCCACTCCCTTTACCCTAGCCCCTGACATTCCTAAGCTCTTTAGCTTCCTCCCTCTTTACTTTATTGAGCTAGGTGTCTTTCTCTTTCTGCCTTAACATGCTTTCAGAGTTCTGCCCCTCAACAGACTTTTCAAAGCTATTTTCTCTACAAAGAAGCTTTCAGACCGATTGCCTGGAAGATTACATTTTCTTGGAAGAGAGCACTACAACTGTATAATGGGTGTTTTAATCAAAGGAGAAACATCATGTTCCAACAGGGGTTCTAAGAATCAGGGCTTCCTTAAGTTCTGGTTTTATCACTTGTATAGTGTGTGATAAATTATTTATCCTCTCCAAAACTTAGTTTCCTGGTTTTTAAAACAGTTTAGCCATATGCAGAAAACTGAAACTGGACCCCTTCCTTATACCTTATACAAAAATTTACTCAAGATGGATTAAAGACTTAAACGTTAAGACCTAAAACCATAAAAACCATAGAAGAATATCTAGGCAATACCATTCAAGACAGAGGCATGGGCAAAGACTTCATGACTAAAACACCAAAAGCAATGGCAATAAAAGCCACAATTGATAAATGGGATCTAATTAAACTAAAGAGCTTCTGCACAGCAAAAGAAACTATCATCAGAGTGAACAGGCAACCTACAGAATGGGAGAAATTTTTTGAAATCTGTCCATCTGACAAAGAGCTAATATCCAGACTCTACGAAGAATTTAAACAAATTTACAAGAAAGAAACAACCCCATCAAAAAGTGGGTGAAGAATATGAACAGACACTTCTCAAAATAAGACATTTATGCAGCCAACAAACATATGAAAAAAAATCATCACTTGTCATTAGAGAAATGCAAAACCACAATGAGATACCATCTCATGCCAGTTAGAATGGTGATCATTAAAAAGTGAGGAAACAACAGATGCTATGCTGGAGAGGATGTGGAGAAATAAGAATGCTTTTACACAGTTGGTGGGAGTGTAAATTAGTTCAACCATTGTAGAAGACAGTGTGGTGATTCCTCAAGGATCTAGAACCAGAAATACCATTAGACTCAGCAATCCCATTACTGGGTATATACTCAAAGGATTATAAATCATTCTGCTATAAAGACACATGCACACATATGTTTATTACAGCACTGTTCAAAATAGCAAAGACCTGGAACCAACCCGAATGTCCACCAATGATTGATTGGATAAAGACAATGTGGCACATATACACCATGGAATAATATGCAACCATAGAAAAAGATGAGTTCATGTCCTTTGTAGGGGACATGGATGAAGCTGGAAACGATCATTCTCACCAAACTAACACAGGAACAGAAAACCAAACACCACATGTTCTCACTCATAAGTGGGAGTTGAACAATGAGAACACATGGACCCAGGGAGGGGAACATCACACACCAGGGCCTGTCAGGGGTGGGGAGGCTACAGGAGTGGTAGCATTAGGTGAAATACCTAATGCAGATGATGGGTTGATGGGTTGATGGGTGTAGCAAACTACCATGGCATGCATACACCTGTGTTACAAACCTGCACGTTCCACAAATGTATCTCAGAACTTAAAGTAGAATAAAAAATGCTAGTATTACACATATTATGTTAGTTGGGTTATTTAGCAATATTATTTGGGAAGCATTATTTGGGATGCATTTTATCTTGTGGAAAGTAAGACTACAGACTCAGAATGTTTAAAAAGCCCTTGTCCTTTATTTTAGGGAAAAAGGAGATGAATGAATACCAGCCAGTAGCTGGGTGACTACAATATCTATGTTTCTTAATATAGTAAATTTATGATTTATACATGAGTGAAACTTAAGACCCCCAAGAAATTGTCTCCTAGTGAGCAAGGAAAGAGAAGTTTTTGGACACTGGGAGAGGAGAGACCATGCTATACTTAACAAAGAGAAAGGTATACCTTGCAGACAAGAGTAGGAAACAATAGCTATTTAATGAGATATTGATACCATGCAGTTGAAAAAAAAATACATTACGGTGATAGACTTAGGATCTATGAAGGAGTCTTATAATTTGTCCAACAGGGTAGAATACCGAAAATACATAATGGGGTTGCGGTATTTGTTCTGCATCACAAAATGTGAAGTTGCCTTTGTTTTTTGAGATTTTAGCTTTCCAACAACGCATAAAGTTTTGTTTATTGCAGAGACTGATTTCTTCCTCATTGGCACAGTGTAATAAATAGAATAAATGTGCATTCTGTATTGAATTTTAATCTGCATAAAAATGGTTGGTTTGCCTAAGTATTTAATAGGTTTGATACCTTGTTTTCATTTTATAAAAACCTTTTAGACTATGTTTCAACAGATATCTTTATTAATAAAAGAAAATATAAAGAAGGTTCATTTCAATTCCAGGAATACATTATCACACCTATCAAATAAAAATGGGAAAACAGGAAGCTTTTTATTAAAATGAGGTTATTGACATCAGATAGATATCTCTGCACATGTTATTCTCATTCTTACATCACCTATTGAGAAAAAAGAAACGAGAGTGGCTCATGCTTCAGGGAATGGAATTGAGATCAGAATAATGAGATATTGGTTAAAGAAAGCTATGGTAAACAAGCATTTAATTTGCTTTAGATGATGTCAGCTTTCTGACTGGTGAATTCAAATGTGTTTTTTGTTTCATTTTTTTTTTGTTTGTTTCTGTTTTTTGATTTTTTCTCTCAGACCAGTTTTCTTCTTGCACAAAGGAAACAATATCTTGATAATTTCACCTGCATTTGTCTGTATAAGCTTCTGAGTTGCTGTGTGATGAAATGTGTGGCTATCGAAGCTTAAACACATAAGGAGCTCTTTTTCTCATATTTCAAAAATTCCATTTTAAATGTTGGTCACAATATAGCAATCAAATCTGAAGAGTCGTCATCCAATTAGTAATGGGAAAGGTGAAAAGGTTCAATAGTTGGCATTTGAAATCAGACCTACCTAAAAATGTAACTTTATTTTCCTTTACCTACTGATCAAAACTGCAATTTTAGCTTCTCTTGATTGAACATCAGTCTATGCCTATGTCACATTAAGTACATACGTGTCTGTGTATAAAGAGACAGCATCATACATTACATACATAGAGGATATTTGTTATATGTGGGTATTTTATTAATCATTCTATTAAATCAGTGATATATGTGTATATATAATATAGGTATCATTTTACAGTTACTGAAATTGAGTGTCAAAGATGTTAAGAAACATTTTCAACCTTACATATTAAGGAAACAACATAAGTAGTTCTGACTCATTTCGGCTATTTCTCAACAACATAACACTGTTGAAAAAGGACGTGGACCCCCCAAAAAATTTGCCACAGATTTGGTGGTTATCTTTTTTTAATTATTATTTTTTTTAAGATGGGGCTCGCTATGTTGCTCAGGCTTGGCCCAAATTTCTGGGAACAAGTTGTACCCCTGCTTCATCATCCTCAGTAGTTGTGACTACAGGTGCACACCACTGCACCAAATGAGTTAATATTTTCAATATCACTATTTTTAAATAAATCTTACCTGAGTCCCACTTATCTTGATAAATCAGGCTCATGTATTCATATCCGTTATGTAAAACCTAGAATAATTACATACTTTTTGAACTCTGCATGTTATTTCTTATAGCCTCTTTGGCAAGCTGGCTATCATTTATTACTTGCTGCTATTGTCAATGTTTGCCCATCTTTGTTCTAATTTTATTTGTCTCCAGGACTGGGAACTAAATGGCTACGGTAGAACTGAGAATCAAGTAGTAATGTACAGGGTCTGAGTATGGCTCAATATAGACGTTGGCAGAAGCAGTACCAGACACACGTAAAGCCCATCTAAAGCTATCAACATTGGATTTATACGTACAAAATATTTACCTCATCAGAAATGTATAACTGCAGGATACTCCAAGCCTTTACTTCTATTCTCATGACATTTTGATCACATAATTAAAAAGAAACTCAATCTTCTCACTATTAGTTGGTTTACATTTAGGCTTCCTTTTTTATCTGACTCTTCTTATCTACTATGTAATTCATTTTTTTCACTGGGTTCTGTTCTGATCTCACCCATTAATCTCAATAAAGTACCACTTCTAAATGGCTTGGTAAATCCCTTCATCACAATCTGGCCTTACTATTTTTTTCTCTAGTCTTGCTAATCAACTCTTTACCCAGTTGAGCTGTAAATGACTAATATCTCTAATTGAAAGTCTTGTAGCTCCTAAGAGTAAAAAGCAGAACTAGCTCTCATAATGTGAAAGTCATTGATTAAGAGATATATTTACTAGCATATCTGTATTTATTGAGAGTGGCTGGGTTTGTTTTATCTGCAGAAGAAAGGGATGCCCTGTTTTTCCATTAATCTCTAATCTTAAGAAAATACTACCTTCTTCACAAAGCCCAGTTACCAACATGTCAATGTATATAATACCTCTGAATTTCAAAAGACAATGGTGATATTTTCCCAACTCAAGTAAATCATATTGTCTACTACATGCCTTTGTCATTTATTTAATCATATTCTGAATAAAATTTAATCCTATTCTGAATTTTATAGACATATATAATCTAGATTTTCTACCCAGTAGATTTTTTAAGACTCTATTTTTTAGAGGAATTTTAGGTTCACAGCTACATTGATAGAAAGGTATGAGTATTTTTCTACATAATCCCTGAACCCACACAAGCATAGTTTGCTCCATTATCAGCATCATTTACCAGAATGGTACATTAGTTACAATTGAAAAAACCTACATTTTCATATCATTATAATCCAAAGTCCATGTAATATGAAGTTTTTTTCATCTGCTCATTGTTCATCGATGTACCTTCTTTGGTGAGATTCCCATTAATATCTTTAGCCTACTTTTAATTGGTTGTTTTCTTGTTGAGTTTTAAGAGTTCTTCGTGTATTTTGGATAACTGTTCTTTAACAAATATATATTTCATAAATATTTTCTCTTAGTCTGTGGCTCATACTTTCGTTCCCTCTGCAGTCTTTTGGCAGAGTAGAAATTTTTAATTTTAATAGTCAAGCTTATCAATTATTTTATTATACTTTAAGTTCTAGGATACATGTGCAGAAGATGCAGGTTTGTTACATAGGTATATATGTGCTATGGTGGTTTGCTGCACCCATCAACTCATCATCTATATTGGGTATTTCTCCTAATGCTATCCCTCCCCTAGCCTCCCCACCCCATGACAGGGCCCAGTGTGTGATATTCCCCTTCCTGTGTCCATGTGTTCTTATTGTTCAACTCCCACTTATGAGTGAGAACATTCAGTGTTTGGTTTTCTGTTCTGTGTTAGCTTGCTGAGAATGATGGTTTCCAGCTTCATCCATGTCCCAGCTAAAGGATATGAACTCATCCTTTTGTATGACTGCATAGTATTCCATGGCATATATGTGCCACATATCTTTATGCAGTCAATCATTGATGGACATTTTGGTTGGTTCCAGGTCTTTGCTATTCTGAACAGTGCTGCAATAAACATACGTGTGCTTGTGTCTTTATAGTAGAATGATTTATAATCCTTTGGGTATATACCCAGTAATGGGATTGCTGAGTCTAATGGTATTTCGGTTCTAGATCCTTAAGGAATCACCACACTGTGTTCCACAATGGTTGAATTAATTTACACTCCTACCAACAGTGTAAACGCTTTCCTATTTCTCCACATCCTCTCTGGCATCTGTTGTTTCCTGAATTTTTAATGATTACCCTTCTAACTGGCATAAGATGGTAACACATTGTGGTTTTGATTTGCATTTCTGTAATGACTAGTGGTGGTGAGCTTTTTCCATAAATGCCTTATTTTGAGAAGTGTCTATTCATATCCTTTGCCCTCTTTTTAAATTTTTTTTCTTATAAATTTGTTTAAGTTCTTGTAGATTCTGGATATTAGCACTTTGTTAGATGGATAGATTTCAAAAATTTTCTCCCATTCTGTAGGTTGCCTCTTCACTCTGATGATAGTTTCTTTTGCTGTACACAAGTTCTTTAGTTCAATTAGATCCCATTTGTCAAATTTGACTTTTGTTGTCATTGCTTTTGGTGTTTTAGTCATGAAGTCTTTGTCCATGCCTCTGTCCTGAATGGTTTTGCCTAGGTTTTCTTCTAGGGTTTTTATGTTTTAGGTCTTACATTTAAGTCTTTAGTCCATCTTGAGTTAATTTTTGTTTAAGGTGTAAGGGAGGGGTCCAGTTTCAGTTTTCTGCATTTGGCTAGCTAGTTTTCCCAACACCATTTATTAAATGGGGGTCCTTTCCTCATTGCTTGTTCTTGTCAGGTTTCTCAAAGATCAGATGGTTGTAGATGTGTGGTGTTATTTCTGAGGCCTCTGTTCTGTTCCACTGGTCTATATATCTGCTTTGGTGTCAGTACCATGCTGTTTTGGTTACTGTAGCCTTGTAGTATAGCTTGAAATCAGGTAACGTGATGCCTCCAGCTTTGTTCTTTTTGCTTAGGATTGTCTTGGCGATACAGTCTCTTTTTTGGTTCCATTTGAAATTTACAGAATTTTTTTCTGTGAATTTAATTCTTTTTCTGTGAATTTAATTCTGTGAATTTAATTCTTTAATTTACAGAATTTAGTTCTGTGAAGAAAGTCAATGGTAGCTTGATGGGGATAGCATTAAGTCTATAAATTACTTTGGGCAGTATGGCCATTTTCACGATATTGATTCTTCGTATCCATGAGCATGGAATGTTTCTTCATTTGTTTGTGTCTTATTTCCTTCAGCAGTGGTTTGCAGTTCTCCTTGAAGAGTTCCTTCACATCCCTTGTAAGTTGTATTCCTAGGTATTTTATTCTCTTTGTAGCAATTGTGAATGGGAGTTCACTCACGATTTGGCTCTCTGTTTGTCTATGATTGGTGTACAGGAATGCTCATGATTTTTGTACATTGCTTTTGTATCCTGAGACTTTGCTGAAGTTGCTTACCAGCCTAAGGAGATTTTGGGCTGAGATTATGGGGTTTTCTAAATGTACAATCATGTCATCTGCAAACAGAGACAATTTGACTTCCTCTCTTCCTATTTGAATACCTTTTATTTCTTTCTCTTGCCTGATTGCCCTGGCCAGAACTTCCAATACTATGTTGAATAGAAGTGGTGAGAGAGGGCTTCCTTGTCTTGTGCCAGTTTTCAAAGGGAATGCTTCCAGCCTTTGCCCATTCAGTGTGTTATTGACAAACTTATGTTTGTCATAAGTAGCTCTTATTATTTTGAGATACGTCCCAATAATAGCTAGTTTGAGTTTTTAGCATGAAGTCATGTTGAATTTTTTTGAAGGCCTTATCTGCACCTATTGAGATAATCGTGTTGTTTTTTGTAATGGGTTCTGTTTATGTGATGGATTATGTTTATTGATTTGCATATTTTGAACCAACCTTGCATTCCAGGGACAGAGCCAACTTGATCGTGGTGTATACGTTTTTTGATGTGCTGCTGGATTCAATTTGTCAGTATTTTACTGAGGATTTTCATATTGATGTTCATCAGGGATAGTGGCCTAAAATTTTCTTTTTGTTGCTTCTCTGCCGGGTTTTGGTATAAGGATGCTGCTGGCCTCATAAAATGTGTTAGGAAGGAGTCCCTCTTTTTCTATTCTTTGGAATAGTTTCAGAAGGAATAGTATCAACTCCTCTTTGTATATCTGGTAGAATTCGTCTATGAATCCATCTGGTCCTGGGCTTTTTTTGGTTGGTATGCTATTAATTACTGCCTCAATTTCAGAACTTGTTATTGGTCTATTCAGGGATTCAACTTCTTCCTGCTTTAGTCTTGGGAGGGTGTATGTGTGCAGGAATTTATTTCTTCAAGATGTTCTTGTTTACTTGAATAGAGGTGTTTATAGTATTCTCTGATGGTAGTTTGTATTTCTGTGGGATTAGTGGTGTTATCCCCTTTATCATTTTTTTGTGTCTATTTGATTCTGGTCTCTTTTCTTCTTTATTAGTCTAGCCAGCAGTCTATTTTGTTGATCTTTTCAAAAAACCAGCTCCTGGATTATTAATTTTTTGAAGAGTTTTTTGTGTCTCTATCCCCCTCAGTTCTGCTGTGATCTTAGTTATTTCTTGTCTTCTGCTAGCTTTTGAATTTGTTTGCTCTTGCTTTTCTCGTCCTTTTAATTGTGATGTTAGGGAGTCAATTTTAGATCTTTCCCACTTTCTCCTGTGGGTATTTAGTACTATAAATTTCTCTCTACACACTTCTCTGTGTCCCAGAGATTGCAGTACGTTGTGTCTTTGTTCTTATTGGTTTCAAAGCCTTAATTTCATTACTTATCCAGGAGTCATTCATGAGCAAGTTGTTCAGTTTCCTTGTATTTGTGCAGTTTCGAGTTTATTAATCCTGAGTTCTAATTTGTTTGCACTGTGGTCTGAGAGACTGTTTGTTATGATTTTCGTTCTTTTGCATTTGCTGAAGAGTGTTTTACTTCCAATTATGTGGTCAGTTTTAGAATAAGTGTGATGCGGTGCTGAGAAGAATGTATATGCTGTTGATTTGGGGTGGAGAGATCTGTAGATGTCTATTAGGTCTGCTTGGCCCAGAGCTGAGTTCAAGTGTTGAATACTGTTTTTAACCTTCTGTCTTGTTGATCTGTCTAATATTGACAGTGGGTGTTAAAGTCTCCCACTATTACTGTGTGGGAGTCTAAGTCTCTTTGTAGGTCTCTAAGAACTTGCTTCATAAATCTGGGTGCTCTGGTATTGGGTGCATATATATTTAGGATAGTCAGCTCTTCTTGTTGTGTTGATCCCTTTACCATTATGTAATGCTCTTCTTTATCTTTTTTGATCTTTCTTGGTTTAAAGTCTGCTTTCTCAGAGACTAGGATTACAACCCCTGCTTTTTTTGTTTTCCATTTGCTTGGTAAATATTCCTCCACCCCTTTATTTTGAGCCTATGTTTGTCTTTGGACATGAGATGGGTCTCCTGAATATAGCACACTGCTGGTTCTTGACTCTTTATCCAATTTGCCAGTCTGTGTCTTTTAATTGGGGCATTTAGCCCATTTACATTTAAGATTAATACCGTTATGTGTGAATTTGATCCTGTCATGATGCTAGCAGGTTATTTTGCCCGTTAGTTGATGCAACTTCTTCATGGTGTTGATGGTCTTTATAATTTGGTATGTTTTTGCAGTGGCTGGTACCGTTTTTTTATTTCCATATTTAGTGCTTTTTTCAGGAGCTCTTGTAAGGCAGGCCTGGTGGTGACAAAATCTCTCAACATTTACCTGTTTGATAAGGATTTTATTTCTCCTTCACTTATGAAGCTTTGGCTGGATATGAAATTCCGGGTTGAAAATTCTTTTAAGAATGTTGAATATTGGCCTCCACTCTCTCCTGGCTTATAGGGTTTCTGCAGAGAGATCTGCTGTTAGTCTAATGGACTTCCCTTTGTGCATAACTCAACCTTTCTCTCTAGCTGCCCTTAACATTTTTTCCTTCATTTCAACCTTGGTGAATCTGATGATTATGTGTGTTTGGGTTGCTCTTCTCGAGGAGTATCTTTGTGATGTTCTCTGTATTTTCTGAATTTGAACGTTGGCCTGTCTTGCTAGGTTGAGGTTGTTCTCCTGGATAATATCCTGAAGAGTGTTTTCCAACTTGGTTCCATTCTCCATGTCACTTTCAGGCACACCAATCAAGTGTAGTTTTGTTCCTTTCCCATAGTCCCATATTTCTTAGAGGCTTTTTTTCATTTGTTTTCGTTCTTTTTTCTCTAATCTTGTCTTCATGCTTTATTTCATTAAGTTGATCTTCAATTTCTGATATCCTTTCTTCTGCTTGATCGATTCAGCTATTGATACTTATTTATGCTTCATGAACTTCTCATGCTGTGTTTTTCAGCTCCATCAGGTCATTTATGTTCTTCTCTAAAGTGATTATTTTAGTTAGCAATTCCTCTAACATTTTTTCAAGGTTCTTAGCTTCCTTGCATTGGGTTAGAACATGCTCCTTTAGCTTGGAGGAGTTTGTTATTACCCACCTTCTGAAGCCTACTTTTGTCAATTTGTCAGACTCATTCCCTGTCCAGTTTTGTTCCCTTGCTGGTGAGGAGTTGTGATCCTTTGGAGGAGAAGAAGCATTCTGGTTTTTGGAATTTGCAGCCTTTTTGTGCTGGTTTTCTTCATCTTCATAGATTTATCTACCTTTGGTCTTTCATGCTGGTGGCTTTTGGGTGGGGTTTCTGCGAGCATGTCCTTTTTTTTTGATGTTGATACTATTCCTTTCTATTAATTTTTCTTCTAAGAGTAAGGCCTTTCTGCTGCAGGTTTGCTAGAGTTTGCTGGAGGTCTACTCCAGACTCTGTTTGCCTGGGTATCGTGACTGGAGGCTGCAGAACAGCCAAGATTGCACAGTTTCTCAGGGCTTCTCTTGGCTAGGGGTTGGAGTTCCCCGACCCCTTGAGCTTCCCAGGTGAGGCAACACTGCACCCTGCTTCGGCTTGCCCTCTATGGGCTCCACTCACTGTCTATCCAGTCCCAATGAGATGAGCCAGCTACCTCAGTTGGAAATGCAGAAATAACCACCTTCTGCATTGATCTTGCTGATGTGTCTGGAATTGGTGGATTCTTGGTCTTGCTGACTTGGAGAATAAACCTGCAGACCCTTGCAGTGAGTGTTACAGTTCTTAACGATGAGGTGTCTGGAGTTTGTTCCTGCAGATGTTCAGATGTGTCCAAAGTTTCTTCCCTCTGGTGGGTTCATGTTCTCGCTGACCTCAGAAGTGAAGCTGCAGACCTTTGTGGTGAGTGTTACAGCTCTTAAGGCGGTGCATCTGGAGTTGTTTGTTCCTCCCGTCTGGAGTTGTGCATCCCTTCTGGTGGGTTCAGGGTCTCGCTGGCCTCAGGAATGAAGCTGCAGACCTTCGTGGTGAGTGGTACAGCTCATAAAGGTAGCACAGACCCAAAGAATGAGCAGCAGCAAGATTTATTGTGAAGAGAGAAGGAACAAAGCTTCCACAGCATGGAAGGCAACCAGAGCAGGTTGCCCCTGCTGGCTGGGGTGGCCTGCTTTTATTCCCTTATCTGGCCCCACCCACATCCTACTGTTTGCTCTATTTTGTGGAGAGCTGATTGGTCCGTTTACAAACCTTTAGCTAGACACAGAGTGCTAATTGGTGCAGTTTACAATCCGTTAGCTAGACACAAAAGTTCTCCAAATCCCCTACCACATTAGCTAGACACGGAGTGGTGATTGGTGCCTTTCCAAACCTTTAGCTAGACACAGAGTGCTGATTGGTGCGTTTACAAACCTTTAGCTACCGGGAAAAGTTCTCCAAGTCCCCACCCGACCCAGAAGCCCAGCTGGCTTCACCTCTCAATGGCACTCGCTGCAGGACTTGGTGGCACCTAGCCAGGGCACTCCTGCAGCCCAGAGGGAGCTCCTCCCCTGATCAAGCCCAGCAGGCACCGGCAGGTTGCCCCAGGCAGGCCTGCCAGAGCCACGTGTGCCCCAGCTCCTGATTGCACCTCTCCCTCCACACCTCCCTGCCAGCAGAGGGAGTCAACCGGGTCTGGCCTCCGCCATCCCCAGAGAGGGCAGGCCCCCACTGCACAGCATTGGGCTGAAGGGCTCCTTGATCACAGCCAGAGCAGACTCCGAGGCCCAGGGGTTGCCGAGAGGGAGGGATGCTACCACGTTGTCACCTCTCACTGGCAGCTGCAGATCGGAGCTGTTCATATTCTGCAATCTTGCCAGCCCCTACCCTATCAATTCTTTCAGGGATTGTGCCTTTGATTTCATGTCTAAAATGTAATCATCAAACCCAAGATCACCTGTATTTCCTCCTGTGTTATCTTCTAGTAGTCTTATAGTTTTGCATTTTACATTTAAGCCTGTGATCATTTTACATTTAAGCCTGTGAGTTACTTTTTACGCACAGCTTGTAGTCTCTGTCTAGATTTATTTTTTGACATGTGTATATCTAGTTGTTCCAGTATTATTTGTTGAAAGTACTACCTTTGTACCATGGTCTTGGCTCTGCTGAATGATAAAAGATCAGTTGATTATGAGACCTTTGTCAGATGGGTAGATTGCAAAATTTATCTCTCACTCTGTAGGTTGCCTGTTTGCTCTGATGATAGTTTATTCTGCTGTGCAGAAGCTCTTTAATTTAATTAGATCCCATTGGTCAAATTTTGCTTTTGTTGCAATTGGTTTTGGTGATTTCATTATGAAATCTTTGCCCATTTCTAAGTCCTGAATGGTATTGCCTAGATTTTCTTCTAGGAATTTTATAGTTTTGGGTTTTACATTTAAGTCTTTAATCTATCTTGAGTTAATTTTAAGGAACTTGAACAAATTTACCAGAAAATAAACAAGCAAATTCATTAAAAAGTGGTCAAAGGACATGAACAGACACTTCTCAAAATAAGACATTCATGAGGCCAACAAAAATGAAAAAAAAAAGCTCAACATCATTGATCATTAGAGAAATGAACATTAAAACCACAATAAGATACCACCTCATGCCAGTCATAATGGTGATTATTAAAAATTCAAGAAACAACAGATTCTGGTGAGGTTGCAGAGAAATAGAAATACTTTTACAATGTTGGTGGGAATGTAAATTAGTTTAACCATTGTGGAAGACGGTGTGGTGATTCCTCAAAGATCTAGAACCAGAAATACCATTTGACCCGGCAATTCCATTTCACTGCAGCACTATTCACAATAGCAAAGACATGGAATCAATCCAAATGCCCATCACTGATAGACTGGATAAAGAAAATGTGGTACATATATAACATGGAAGAGTATGCAGCCATAGAAAGGAAAGAGATTATGTCCCTTGTAAGAACGTGGATGGAGCTGGAACCCATTATCCTCAGCAAACTAATGCAGGAACAGAATACCAAACACTGCATGTTCTCACGTATAAGTGAGAGCTGAACAGTGAGAGCACATGGACATATGGAGGGGAACATCACACACTGGGGCTTGTCAGTGGTGAGAGGGAGAGCATTAGGAAAAATAGCTAATGCATGCTGGGCTTAATACTGAGGTGATGGGTTGAAAGGTGCAGCAAACCACCATGGCACATGTTTACCTATATAAGGAGACTGCACATCCTGCACATGTACCCTGGAGCTTAAAATGAATTTTTTAAATAAAAATAAAATTAAAAAGAACAGTGGGTTATGTTTATGTGGATCTATTTATTGGCTCTTTTTTCTATTCCAATAATCTATTTAGCTAATTTTTCACCACTATTACAATCTCTTGATTACTGAGTTTCATGGTAAATCTTGAAGTAAAGATTTTCATTCCTTCAATTCTGTATATTTTCAATATGGATTGACTATTCTGGGCTCTTTGCCTCTACATATAAATTTTGGAATCAGTTTGTTATGCACAAAATAACTTGCTAGGATTTTAATTAAAATTGAATTGAATTTATTGCCCAATTTTGGAAAACCTGACCTTGACAACACTGAATCTTCCTATCCATGAATGTGAAATATCTCTTCATTTATTTAGTTATTCTTTGATTTCTTTGATCAGAACTTTATAGTTTTCCTCATATAGATCTTATACATATTTTGTTATAACTATTTCATTTTTTAATGTTAATATAAATAGTATTGTGTTTTCAATTTTAAATTCCACTTCTTCATTGCTGGTATATAGGAAAGAAGTTGATTTTCATATTTTAACCTTTCTATGAAGTTTCTATGAAGTATATTAGTTCCAGGACGTTTTTGCTGATTCTTTCAGATTTTTGACATTGTTTAGTGTCATCTGCAATCAAGACAGTTTTATTTCTTTCTTCCCAATCAATGTGCTTTATTTTTTTTCTCTTATTATGCTAGTCAGGACTGCTAGTATAATATCGAAAAGGAGTAGTGAGAGGACTCATACTTGTCTTGTTTCTCATCTTAGTGGAAATGCTTCTAGTTTCTCACCATTTAGTGTGGTGTGAGCTGTGGGGTTTTTGTAGGTATACCTTATCAAGTGGAGGAAGTCCCCCTCATTCATAGTTCACTGAGTTTTTCGGTTTTTTTTTTAAACACAAATAGTTGTTGGAGTTTGTCAAAGGCTTTGTCTGCATCTATTGATGTGATCATGTTATTTTTCTTTTTTAGTGTATTCTGACGGTGGAGTCTGCTAATTGATTTTTGAATGCTGAAGGAGTCTTGCATACGTGGGATGCCCCTTTTGGTCTTGGTATGTAATACTTTTTATACATTATTGGATTCAACTTGCTAAGATTTTGCTGAGGATTTTTGCATCTGTGTTTATGAGAGTTATTGGTCTGTGGTTTTACTTTTTTAGAAAACTTTTTTATCTGATTTTTAGCATGATGCAAGCCTCAAAGAATGAGTTATAGAGTATTACCTCTGCCTCTATCTTCTAATATAAATTGTAAAGAACTTGGCATAACCTCTTCCTTACATGTTAGGTAGAATTTACTAGTGAACCATACTGGGCTTGGTGCTTTCTGTTTGGAAGGTTATTAATTTTTATTCAATTTTAAATAGATATAAGACAATCCAAATTGTCTATTTCTTCTTGTGTGAATTTTGGCAGATTGTTCCCCCCACCACCGCCCCCAAGGAACTGACTCGTTTCATCTAGGTTATCAAAGATGTGGGTCTATGGGCATGGTGACTCACTCCTGCAATCCCAGCTCTTTGAGAGAATGAGTCAGGTGGCCTGCTTGAGGTCGGGAGTTCAAGAACAGCCTGGTCAGCATGGTGAAACCTGATCTCTAAAAAACACAAAATAATTAGCCAAGCGTGGTAGCACATGCCTGTAATCCCAGTTACTCAGGAGACTGAGGTGAGAAAATCGCTAGAACCCGGGAGGCAGAGACTGCAGTGAGCCGAGATCATATCACTGCACTCTAGCCTGGGCAACAGAGTGAGCCACCATCTTAAAAAAAAAAAAAAAAGAATAGTATGAACCTAAAGTTGTTCATACTATTCTTTTTTATCCTTTGAATGTCCATAAGATCTAGAATGATGTTCCTTCTTTCATTTCTGACATTAGTAATTTTTGTTTTTTCTCTATTTTACTTAGCCTGGCCAAAAACTTATCATTTATTTTTTTCATTTTTTTCAATCTTCTAAAATAACAAGTTTGTGATTTTATGGGTTTTTTCTTCTGTGGATTTCATATTTTCAATTTTATTGGTTACTGTTCTAATAGTTATTGTTTCTCTCTGTTACACATTGGATTTAATCCACTTTACTTTTCCTAGTTTCCTAAGGTGGAAGCTTAAATGATTGATTTTAGATACTTCTTTTTTTCTAATATATGAATTCAATGCTATAAATTTCCTCTAAGCACTGCTTTTGCTGATTCCTATATTTGTATTGATTTACAATAGTTGCACATATTCTGGGGGTATGTGTGATATTTTGATACATATATAATATGTAATAATGAAATCAGGATAATTTTGAAAAATTGTGTTTCCATTTTTATTTAGTCAAAAGTGTTTTATTATTTTTATTGAGATTTCTTCAACTCATATTTTATTTAGAAGTGTATTGTTTAATTTCTATGGGTGTCGAAATTTGTCAGTTATCTTGCTATTATTGATACCTAGTTTAACTCCATGTGGTCTGAAAGAAGACATTTTACGATTTCTATTCTTTTAAATATGTTAAAGTATGTTTTATGGCCCAGAATGTGGACTATCTTGATAAATGTTCCTTCCATGTTAGCTTGGGAAGAGTTTATATTCTGCTGCTATTGGATGAAATTGTCTATAGGTGTCAATTATATTCAGTTGATTGATGGTTTCACTGAGTTTGCCTGTGTCCTTACTGATGTTCTGTCTGCTGGATCTGTCTTATTTCTGATAGAGGGTTTGTTGATGTCTCCAACTATAATATTAGATTTATCCAATTCTCACATTTCTAATGGTTTTTGCTTCGCATATTCTGATGCTTTATTTAGACACATACACATTAAGGGTGGCCATTTCTTCTTTGAGAATCCACCCCTTTATCATCATGTAATGTGACTTTTTACCTATTTCAATTTTTATATTTGCTTGGAAGTCTGCTTGGTCTGAAATTAATATACCTATGCTGATTTTCCAAAATTAGTATTAGCAAGTTGTATCTTTCCTCATCCGTTTGTTTTTAATCTATATATGTCTTTATATTTTAAGTGAGTTTTTTACAGACAATATGTAGTTTGGTCTTTTCTTTTTCTCTTCTGACAATTTTTGTTTTTCCCTTGGAACATCTAGACCGTTGGCATTCATAGTGATTACTCATATACTTGGATTAATATCTACCCTATCTGTTACTGTTTTCTGTTTTTGCCCTTGTTCTTTGTTCCTATTCCTATTTTGTCTTCTGTTTTTTTAACTCTTGTGATTTTAATTATGTAGTTTGCATAATTGTATTTTTCTCTCATTCCTTAGCATACCAAGTATCATTTTTAAAACATTTTGAGGGGACTGCTATAGTTTGCAACATACGTTCACAGCTAATCCAAGCCTCCTTTCACATAACACTATAGTGACCAATGGATAGTGTGTACTTTCAAATAACAAAATAATCCTATTTTCTCCCTCCCATCGCTTGTATCATTGCTGTCACTCATTTTACTCACGTGTATGTAAGCAAACTTATATACTCTCTCTATACACACACACACACACACACGAACATTTAATTGAATACATTGTTTTATTTAACTCTCAGGCTTTCCCACATTAAGCCTCCAGCAATACATCAACTACAGTTCAGATGCTTTTCTTACCCTGACACTAGTTTGCCCCCCACCTTCCCAGAGTAGATGTAGTTGTTAGTTTTTGCTTCAGTGAGTTATGACTTAATAAATTTTGATTTAAGTTTTCTTTTTTTTTTTAATTTATTTATTATTGTTATACTTTAAGTTGTAGGGTACATGTGCATAACGTGCAGGTTTGTTACACCTACATTCACCGAGACGTAGTTTTCTTATCTGTAAAGTTTGCACAATAACAGGCTGGGTTTTTTGTGGGGGTAAATTAAAAATGTTTGTGGAAAGCTTAACCTTCATAATGACTACAGTAGAGCCATTTCTCATCTTGGGGTAAATTATAAATTCAGCACTGAGTCAGTAAAACAGCCTTCCGTAGATACTTTTATGTTTCTCTACACTTTTAAAATTAATATTTATTTCTTATTCATTTCTGTATTTCTTCCTGATACCAATGACAGAATTACCACCAGGTCATCTAGCCAGATTTTCAGTTATTAATCAATGAACGGTTAATCTTAGAATCGCTTATGTATTTCTTCCTCAGGTTTTACCAGTATGAAAGATTACTTTATGTTTCATTACTTAATTTACTTCTTAATTTCAATTCATTTTCTAGCATGAATAAACATGCATTTTTACACACACACATATACACACACTCTTCTTGATATAGAGCAAACAAATATATGTATATGTATATATGTGTCAAAAAATATGGATAAGAATGTATATGACAGTGCTTTTATAACAGGCCCAAATGGGAAACAAATGAAATGTTCATAAACAAAATAATTATGTACATACATTGTGGAGTATTCAATTACTAAGATATTTTACAGCCACGATAATAAACTACTCCCACATATAACATGGAACAATATGGATGCATCTCATACACAATATTAAAAGATGAAATAATACATAAGGTGTAATTTCATACCTTTTATCTACAAATAAAGACATAAAATATACATAAATATACTCCCACATATACACTTTTCACATGAAGGAAATATGAATCCTATGTGTCAGATATCAGGATAGGAGTTTTTTGGGGAGGAGAATGAAGTAAAGATTGATGAGGGTCATGAGGGAAGTTTCTGGGATGGTGATAATTTCCTACTCATTTACAAGTGTATATTTTCGATGGCATATAGATATGAAAGCTTATGGTTTGTACACTACTCTATATGCTATACATCAGTAAAAATGAGAAGTTGTTTTCTTTAAATTATAGAAATATGGATTCCTATAAGTTAAATGTACTAATAAGGTATATTTAATAAATGATAGCATACCTGTTGTTAGAAACACACAGGTTCTTAATAGAAGTTAGCTTTTCTTTATAGATAATACTGCATCTCCTGTACCTAGTGCTGGGGTGTAATGATGAACCCATTGTTATCAGGTAATAGACAGCATGTACCCACACATAAGAGACTCTAGGCTGCTAAAGGGATTTTATAGCATAAACTTAAGGAAGTTAGTTTCTTTAAAATAAAAATATAATTTTAGCTACAACTATTAGGTAAATAATAAATTGATATTAAAATGTGGTATTAACAATAAAAACATGCTTAGTGTTAAATTAACTATTAACAGTAGCTTGCAACTTTCATTATAATTCCTTGCATTCATCAATTTTTATATATTTTTGTTCACACTTCTGGGTTTAATTGAAAGATCCTTTTCATGTGTTTATTCCTTTCACAATTGTGTTTTTAGCTTTTATTTGCCACATTCTGTGGTAGATTCAAAGACACAAAAGTAAAAGATATACCCCTATCTTTAAAAACTTTTCATATAGAATATTACAAATTAAGCAATGATGATAACACATTGCAATTTGTTCTGATAGTTATTCTCACGGTGCTACGGAAGTAAGAAACAGTGGTTTACAACTCCAAAGGGAGTGGATCAGAACAAGGCAGAGGTTTTCTGACTAGAAGGCGACAAATTGTAGTTGGACAGTGAATGAAGAAGACCATGCTCAAAGGCACTTTCATCATTCAGTTTATTAAATATTAATTATTATTTATTTAGTAGCCATCCTTCAATAAAAGACTTGAAGGGATGGAGTTGGACTCATCTTTAATCACCAATAGCTGTCATTTTTTGAGAGACAAAATACGACAGATCCTTAAATAATGGGACAATCAAATTTAATGTAGCCATTAAAATAGAGTACTCCTAACAAGGTCTCCACGAAGCCAGCAAATCATTGCTAAAATGGCTTTGAGACAATAACACTATCTAGATATGAGACCAACATAATTCCGGCAGAAAAGGCTTGACCTTGTGTTGATCCCGGCTGCCTCTACATCTTTATTGTTAACAGAACTCATGTTCTATTTGGTGGGGTCTTTAAATAATTTACTAAGAGATCAGGTAACTCAGCCATAAATGAAAGATCAAAAGAAAGAGACATGACACTTACAATATGGAATAGAAGGGCATGAGTAGAGAGAGTTATTATTGTTCTAGAGAACATACTTTCATTTTTTTATGTATTTTTATGACTGGGAAATTTTCATGTCCTGAATTATTCTAATCTGCAAAAGTAATATTTTTATCTTTGTGACTTTACTACCATCACCCAAGAAGCCACGGCTTTTATAAATCCTGTGTAGTCACTAAAACTACTCTACATGCACTTGGCTTGATTAATGTCCAAGATAAATTAAAAAGCAAAATAAATTTATATTTGCATGTTTTCAGGAAGAATCCTCAATTAGATATTATTTATGGAGAAAAAATATTTTGTTAAGTTTTAAAATTTCTAAAAATAATTGGATATTCTAAATAAAAGAACCAGTGTAAAACTGGCCCAAATGGGAATAGTCAGATATTAGAAACTGTCTATCCAAAGTGCAGATGGTAACCAGGAGTTAAACAGAAATTACGAGGCAGGTATATCAAGGAAAATATATGGCAGTGCCAAATGGACTATGAAACGATATTTGCTTTATTTATTCCCCTCTCTTAAACCATATTTGTTGTCTACTTTGTATAAGACAACGTTCTAGGTGCTTGAAACACAATGATAATAATTCTGTGAAGATCTCTCTCCTTGAGGAACTCATATTCCAGTGGGAGTAGACAATTCCCAATAAAACCTAACTTTCCATCTAAATGCAGCTAGAAAAGATAGAGAGGCAAAAATAGCTTTATTGCTAATGCACTTTGTTCTTCCACCTATTACTCATCAGCAAACAATTGTTGGATACCTATTTGAAAAGGTCTTCTGCCAAATGCCAAAAAGATACAATGAGACATGGTTTGCCTACAAACTGCTGATAATCCTGGAGGTCAGAGATAGCTACATGTTCAAAGTATTTGGCTTCTCTGGAACTGCTGCTCTCTTGGACAGCTGGTTTTTGAGGACATACTCTTCATAGTGAAATAAAGTCAAGGTTGTTTCTTTTCTATTGATTAGAAAACATGAATGTGTAATAAAACTCTTCCATTGTTGGGCAGGTTTAATTATACAATGTCATATATGTGAAAATATTTGTCTAGAGCCAAATAGAGGAATTAGAATTACTGGGTTAAAAGGCCCTTTGAATTTATACATCTAAGACAGTTAGTCAAATTTTCCTTTTTGATAATTTTATACATTTGTATTCCCAAGGGCAACATTGCTACACAACCTCAATAACACAGTGTTACTGGACTTACATATTTTGTTCATGTGGATTGATGAAAAATATCATTATATTACTTGTATTTTCTTAGTAAATTGAGATTGAGCATGCTGTAATATTTAAGAGGTATTTACATTTCCATTTATTTGAATTACCTATTCATACCCTGTGTTCATTTTTCTATTGATTTGTTAATATTTTTCTTAGTTATTTCTGGCAGTTCTTAATCCTTTGCAATATACATTGCAAATGTTTTCTCAGCTTTTAATTCGTTCTTCAGCTTAGATTATGGTATTTCTTCATATATGTGATATTTTTAATGCTGTTGACTTTACTCTTCAAAAAATAACCTTGCATAGCCTCTATATTTTGAACCATAGAAAGGCCTCAGCACCTGGAATGATATAAAGTAATTCTCCTCTGTTTTTCTCATGTATTTTTACGATTTTCATTTTTTTAATGTTCGAATATGTGATGCACTTGAAATCCATTGTGATACTATGTACAAAGAGGAATGGCACCACCTTCAAATTTGTCCAAATAACCCCCAGTGTTCCTAATACCACTGATGTAATGATTCATTTAATTATCCACAGGACTTGAGACAACCCTATAAAATATATTCAATCCTTATATATATTTGGGCTTATTTTTGGACTTCTTATTCTGCTATTAATCTTTCTAGAAACAGACAATATTATTTCATGTCAATAAAATTTATGTCAATTCTACATAGTTATTGGGAAATATGTTTTAATATCTATTATGGCTAGCCATTGCTTTTCCTTGTTTAAAATTTCTTGGGTGTTTGCATCTCTTGGTATGATTTTTTAAGTAAACTATTTTATCGAGTCCTTTTTCTCCCTCAAAGGATCTGAGAAAAACTATTGGTATTATTATTTGCATCATGCTAAATTTAACAACTTAGAGTTGACATCATTTCATTATTTATCCTTCCTCTCCAAGAACATTGTTCAAGCCTTCCTTTAAAATGATTTTAAAGTTTTCTTTACATAGGTATTGCACATTTCTTGTTAGGTTTATCCCTAGCTATTTTATCTGTGTAAATCAATGTTATTTTTGCCTGTGTCCCTTTACAGGCCTGTCTGGATTTGGTCTTTTTCTGACATTGAATGCGTCTGCAAGCACGTCTCCTATCTCTGTCACTTGCTGTCCCAAGCACATTCTTACTTCATAGGTTAATATGTATGTCCATTGTAAATTTTTTTTAAAAAAGCAGTTCTCTGTGCTTGAATTAATTTTTAACAGTTTTAACCACCACACCCCCCACCTACCTTGGACATCCTCAGTATTAGAATGCTGAAGTGTAGGATGGGTGTGGTCTGTGTTATCCTCTTCCTAGGAGAAGAGCATGTTATGTGCCTGCCTTTATAATCTGGCAATTATTTATTCTGCAGAAAGTGGAAGCACATAATTGTTGTTTCTTTCTCTCCAGAGTTTTTATTTTGTCTTTTGGTTTTATTTATTTGTTTTCAGAGATTATTCTCATGCTTGTTCTCTTCTTCTCTGGGTAAGCATTTAAGACTCCCCTCCCTTAGCCAGCCCCTAGTCTTCCTGCAGTTATCATCTCTTCCCACCCCGCACCCGCATGCTCTCTCAATGTTTGTTTCTTTTTTTCTGGTCATCTTTTCTTTGGCAGGGTCTCTATTAGAAAGTCCAGGCTGACTCTCTCCCACTAATAATGCTGATCTTTGGAGTAGTACGTGCTTTCCTCACCCTTACTTAAGTGTAGTAGGAAATTCAGTTCAATCTTCTTTCTCTATAGTGCTATTTAGGTGCAGCTCCAGAATGATTTTCATCTTTAGAGAGTTTGTGGTAAGAGGTAAACACTATTAGAATGCCAAAGGGTGAACAGATGTCCCATTTTATTGCTGTTGTTTGTTTGCTTGCTTCTTTGTTTTGAGTGGGAAAGGCCCTCCTCACTTTCCCCATGGAGAGGATGGCAAGTTAGAGTGCTTGGAAATGCATAGAATTCCAATTTTGCTATCCAAGGGGACTCTCTCTATGGACTCTTCACACCCCACCATTTTACAGGTGGGGTGAATGACCCCTAATGCTAGTAGAAGTAGGTTTTATAGCCTCACTTTGCAATACATATGTTGTCTAGCAGCTTGCTTTAGGATGTAGGGGTTCTAAGTACCCATTCTCCTCTTTTTGTAGTCTCAGCTGAACTGAGACAGAATCAGTTCCATTTTAACACTCAAATACAATAAAAATACGGCATTGCAGAAACTTGAAGATGATAGTACATGGAGGTCACTATAATAAAGCACCTTTTGATTTAGACTGTGGTCCCCGTTTATTATAGACTACACTGACATTTCTCAGAGGAATAAGTTATTTGTAAATCTTTATTCATTTAGGTTCACTGGAACTTGAGTGAAAAAAATAAAAACAACAGGTGGATCAAATCCAATAAGATAAATTTATATTTTCTCTCTTATGTTCATCTGCATGATAAAGCTCTGCCATTTTCCTTCAGGTCATTTTTCCAGTTCCTTTCACATTTTACCTTTGTTTTGCTCTTTCATTTCTAGAAAATATTACTCTCATTTGGATAGAGACCAGTCTCCAGCCTCCTAAGAACATCTCAGAGTTGACATTTCTACATACTTGTTTATTCCTTTCAAGGAGTAAACATATTGTTCAGAACAAGCTGAAAATATTGTTGTAGAAGTATAATGCTAACATAAAATCATTTCCCACTGCATCATTCAATTAATGCAAAATGGCTACGGTTTCTTAAACCCTCTTGCTTTTTCATGTTTTTGTTCATGCTGTTATACTACCTCTAAATACACAACTTTCTTCTCAGTCTCCTTTGACCATCATCTACTCACTCGTCAGGATTTAGTCAGGCCTATGTTGAAAAATAAGCTTAAATCAAAGCTTACCTGAGAATGCCATTGTTAAGGATATACAAAATAGCAAGTATTAAATTTGATGACTTTCTTCATAGAATAGATGTAGAATATTTTGTTTGAATGCTGTTTAATTCAGATTAATATACACACATGCATACATTTATGCATGTGTATATATTAATACACATTATATGTGCATATGTATATATACACACACACAAACACACATGTATGTACACACATCTACTATACCACTATTAACTTTTAGGATAAAAATGTCAAAATGTGAAATTTTTTTATTTTGATATTTTTTCTTTGTATGATTGGCACATAAAAGGACTAAACCTATACTCTACGCATGTCTCAGAAAATAAGTACCATAGAGTCTCAGTATTTGAAAAACTCTTAAAGTTTATCCAGATGAAATTTCTACTGAATCTGAGAATTTGCTCCACTACATAACACTATAATCCACACTATATTGACAGATCGTCACCACCTATTTGCTTGAATATTTAGGGTGAGGAGCTGTGGCCTTTCGAAGAAGAAACTTTTAGGGTAATTTCTGTATCATAGGTGCTTTGTAACTCTAAAGGGTGAAACTGAAACCAGTTTGAGTGTCACTGGGTAACACATTTCAGTTCATAATTCAAAAGTCATCTATATTGACTCTTCCTCAATATAGAAAAGACTGTTTCACCTAAAATAAAACCAGGATATAAAAAATGACTGAATATTTGTTTTAAGACAATAAAAGGAATTTTTCATGGTGTGTGTAGTCTTTAAACAGAGGCAGGTAGAGAAGATGAAAGGAAGAGGATTCTAGAGACTAGATTCTAAATTAGCAATATGGTGACTATGGCAATGATAAAATCATGTCAGTCTGTAAAAATACAAAATAAACAATTACCCCCTCTGAAGAAAATACTAATTTGTACATGTGTTAGGAAAAAAGATTAATATATGAAGAAAATACTTTATAGAGGAGGACTTTTTTTGAAATAAAATCCATTGTAAAGGGATTTCTTCTTTAGACTACCACGGAGCAACAGAGATTAAAAAATACCCACCTTTATGAAATCAAACATTATAGAAAATACACAAGACAATGGTTTTTAAGGTAGTAGACGTCAAAATATGGATGACAGTGATCCCTGCAAGGTGGGAAACAAATGAAGTGAGCCTTATGATTACCTAACTTAGCACCTGAGAAGTTCTTAGAACATGACACATGATGAGGTACCCAGGTGGAGCCTGGTGGTCGCCATAAGACCATGAGATAAAGCCGAGAGCCCAGGAAGGCCAAGATGACAAGAGTAAGCAGGGCAGAGTAACAGGAGAGAGCTACACATAGAATTCTGGAGAAATGTACAGAGTAACCGCAAGTCTTAAGGCAAAGACTTACCAGTGCGGTCGTGAAGAAACTAACTAAGGGAGAGGAAATAACCATCTAAAAGAATTGGAAAAAAATCTAGTGCTGACATAAAGTTATGAATAATTCTGTTTTTATTAGCCATAATAAAATACAATTCAAGAAGCATTGGGTAAAGTAATGATAAGGATTCTGCCTTAGTATTGAGTGAAAAATGAGTTTTAGGCAACATGCTGCTCTGGTTCCACCTAACAAATTTTAGCAGCAAGGCAAAGAAGATCAAACTGCTACCCAGCAATTAACTGTATCATAGAATGGAGCTCAAAATTATGTGTAGAAATGCAAAAATTTCCAGAAGCCAATAAGATAAAGTTCAAAATGCCTGGTATCCAGTTAAAAAGTATGAGTCGAAATGAGAAAAACCCAGAATCATAAAGACAACAGCGACAGCAAAAGACTTGAACAAGTCCAGTGTGGCGAGGACATGAGTTTAAGACATATATGAGGCACTCCTGGATGGCAACCGGACAGCTGTAGAGATTTGTGCTGCCTCTTATCTCTAAGCTACTTTTAAACTGATTTTTTGGCTATTTGCCTACTATGTTTAAACAATGAGACTGGTTTTTCTTGGCAGGTTTTCTCAGATACTTTTTGGGATCGGAACAATTCTTTATTTATTTATTTATTTTGAAACAATAGTCTCACTCTGTTGTCCAGGCTGGAGTACAGTGGCACGATCTTGGCCCACTGCAAGCTCCACCTCTTGGGTTCACGCCATTCTCCTGCCTCAGATTCCCGAGTAGCTGGGACTACAGGCACCCACCACCACTCCCGGCTTTTTGTATTTTTAGTAGAGACAGGGGTTTCACTGTGTTAACAGGGATGGTCTCTATCTGACCTCGTGATCCGCCCGCCTCGGCCTCCCAAAATGCTGCGATTACAGGTGTGAGCCACCATGCCCAGCCAGATCTGAACAATTCTAGAGTTAAAATCTAAATTACTTGAACTTTTAAAAAGTACTGATTGTGATGAACAGCACATTAGATATTACAGAAGAAAAGTTTCAGGAACTTGAATACATAGCAATAGAAAATATCCAAAATAAAACACAAAAAGGAAGAAGACAGGAAAAAATAGTAAACACAACTTCTGGAGCCAATGAAAAACTTGAAGCTGGTAAATATGTAATTAAAGTCCAAGGAGAAAAGGGGACAGAATAATATTTAAAGAAAAAGAGTCATCCTTTCTTCAAATTTGATGAAGGCTCTAAATCTACAGATCCAAGAATGCCAATTAACCCAAAGCACATGAAATATGAAGATACTTCTCCATAGTGCATTATAATCTAGAGAGGAGACAAATACAACATGCAGAAAAATGCAAATTAAGGACTGAGAAAGTTTATTTTTGGACACAATTCAAAAAACAGGCAGAAAACAGTACAGCAATATCTTTAAAGTATTCAAATGTCAACCTAAAATTCTTTAAAGAAAAAATATTTTTTTCAAAAATGAGGGAATAATAAAGATGGTTTGAGAGCTACAAAACTGAAAGAACTCGTCAATAGTAGGCCTAAACTACAATATGTAAAGAAGTCCACGGGGCAGCAGGAAAATTAAGTAGAACAGAAATCCTGCATCAACAAAATGGAAAGCAGAGCCCTGGAAATGGTAGCTACAAAAATAAATATAAATGCATGGTTTTATCATTTAACATGCTTAAAAGCAAAGTGACTTTTAAAGCAAAAATAGAAAAGTGTACTCTGAAATTGATGACATATGTAGAGATTCAATTTAAAAAAGGGATTAAAGTGCATGCTGCTTATAAAAAGCCCAATTAAATATACGTAGGGGAAAAATAAAAGGATGACAAAATATATATCATCCAAATTCTAACCAAAAGAGTAGCTACAGTAATATTAGATAAGGTAGACTTGATATTAAAGAGGATTACCAGGGAGAGAGACAATCATTTCATAATATAAAGTTAAATGTATGTACTTAACAAAAGATATAATTTCTGGTAGTTACCCACAAGAAATGAAAGCACATGGTAACAGTAAGATACTGGTCAGTATCTTTTCTTTTCTTTTCTTTTTTTATTATACTTTAAGTTCTAGGGTACATGTGCACAATATGCAGGTTTGTTACATATGTATACATGTGCCATGTTGGTGTGCTGCACCCATTAACACGTCATTTACATTAGGTATATCTCCTAATGCTATCCCTCCCCCCACTCCCCACAATAGGATCCATTGTGTGATGATCCCCTTCCTGTGTTCAAGTGACCTCATTGTTCAGTTCCCGCCTATGAGTGAGAACATGCAGTGTTTGGTTTTCTGTTCTTGTGATAGTGTGCTGACAATGATGGTTTCCAGCTGCATCCATGTCTCTACAAAGAACACGAACTCATCCCTTTTTATAGCTGCATAGTATTCCATGGTGTATATGTGCCACATTTTCTTAATCCAGTCTGTCACTGATAGACATTTGGGTGGATTCCAAGTCTTTGCTATTGTGAATAGTGCTGCAATAAACATACATGTGCATGTGTCTTTATAGCAACATGACTTATAATCCTTTGAGTATATCCCCAGTAATGGGATGGCTGAGTCAAATGGTATTTCTAGCTCTAGATCCTTGAGGAATCGCCACACTGTCGTCCACAATGGCTGAACTAGTTTACAGTCCCACCAACAGTGTAAAAGTGTTCCTATTTCTCCACATCCCATCCAGCACCTGTTGTTTCCTGATTATTTAATGATTGCCATTCTAACTGGTGTGAGATGGTATCTCATCGTGACTTTGATTTCCATTTATCTGATGGCCAGTGATGATGAGCATTTTTTCATGTGTCTGTTGACCGTACGAATGTCTTTGAGAACTGTTCAAATCCTTTGCCCACTTTTTCATGGGGTTGTTTTTTTCTTGTAAATTTGATTGAGATATTTATAGGTTCTGGATATTAGCCCTTTGTCAGATGAGTACATTGCAAAAATTTTCTCCCAATGTGGGGTCTTTTTTGGTTCCACCTGAACTTTAAAGCAGTTTTTTCCAGTTCTGTGAAGAAAGTCGTTGGTTGCTTAATGGGGATGGCATTGAATCTATAAATTACCTTGGGCAGTATGGCCATTTTCACAATATTGATTCTTCCTATCCATGAGCATGGTATGTTCTTCCATTTGTTTGTGTCCTCTTTTATTTCACTGAGCAGTGGTTTGTAGTTCTCCTTGAAGAGATCTTTACATCCCTTGTAGGCTGGATTCCTAGGTATTTTATTCTCTTTGAAGCAATTGTGAATGGGAGTTCATTCCTGATTTGGCTCTCTGTTTGTCTGTTACTGGTGTATAAGAATACTTGTGATTTTTGCACATTGATTTTGTATCCTGAGACATTGCTGAAGCTGCTTATCAGCTTAAGGAGATTTTGGGCTGAGATGATGGGGTTTTCTAAATATACAATCATGTCATCTGCAAAGAGGGACAATTTGACTTCTTCTTTTCCTAACTGAATACCCTTGATGTCTTTCTCTTGCCTGATTGCCCTAGCCAGAACTTCCAACACTATGTTGAATAGGAGTGGTGAGAGAGGGCATCCCTGTCTTGTGCCAGTTTTCAAAGGGAATGCTTCCAGTTTTTGCCCGTTCAGTATAATATTGGCTGTGGGTTTGTCATAAATAGCTCTTATTATTTTGAGATACATTCCATCAGTACTGAATTAATTGAGCGTTTTTAGCATGAAGGGCTGTTGAATTTTGTCAAAGGCCTTTTCTGCATCTACTGAGATAATCATGTGGTTTTTGTCTTTGGTTCTGTTTATATACTGGATTACGTTTATTGATTTGTGTATGTTGAACCAGCCTTGCATCCCAGGGATGAAGCCCACTTGATCATGGTGGATAAGCTTTTCGATGTGCTTCTGGATTTGGTTTGCCAGTATTCTATTGAGGATTTTTGCATTGATGTTCATCAGGGATATTGGTCTAAAATTCTCTTTTTTTGTTGTGTCTCTGCCAGGCTTTGATATCAGGATGATGTTGGCCTCATAAAATGAGTTAGGGAGGATTCCCTCTTTTTCTATTGATTGGAATAGTTTCAGAAGGAATGGTACCAGCTCCTCCTTGTACCTCTGGTAGAATTCGGCTGTGAATCAGTCTGTTCTGGACTTCTTTTAGTTGGTAGGCTATTAATTATTTTCTCAATTTCAGAATCTGCTATTGGTCTATTCAGGGATTCAACTTCTTCCTGGTTTAGTCTTGGGAGAGTGTAAGTGTCCAGGAATTTATCCATTTCTTCTAGGTTTTCTAGTTTATTTGCATAGAGGTGTTTATAGTATTCTCTGACGGTAGTTTGCATTTCTGTGGGATCAGTGGTGATATCCCCTTTTCATTTTTTATTGTGTCTATTTGATTCTTCTCTCTTCTCTTCTTTATTAGTCTTGCTAGCGGTCTGCCCATTTTGTTGATATTTTCAAACAGCCAGCTCCTGGATTCATTGATTTTTTTGGAGGATTTTTTGTGTCTCTGTCTCCTTCAGTTCTGCTCTGATCTTAGTTATTTCTTGCCTTCTGCTAGCTTTTGAATTTATTTGCTCTTGCTTCCCTAGTTCTTTTAATTTTGATGTTAGAATGTCAATTTTAGATCTTTCCAGCTTTCTCTTGTGCGCATTTAGTGCTATTTTTCCCTCTACACACTGCTTTAAATGTGTCCCAGAGATTCTGGTATGTTGTATCTTTGTTCTCATTGGTTTCAAAGAACATCTTTATTTCTGCTTTCATTTTGTTATGTACCCAGTTGTCATTCAGGAGTAGGTTGTTCCGTTTCCATGTAGTTAAGTGGTTTTAATTGAGTTTCTTATTCCTGAGTTCTAATACGATTGCACTGTTATCTGAGAGACACAGATCCAACTTGGTTCCATTTTCCCCGTCACTTTCAGGCACACCAATCACACGTAGATTTGGTCTTTTCACATAATCCCATATTTCTTGGAGGTTTTGTTCTTTTACTCTTTTTTATCTATACTTCTCTTCTCACTTCATTTCATTCATTTGATCTTCAATCGCTGATACTCTTTCTTCCAGTTGATCTAGTCGGTTACTGAAGCTTGTGCATTTGTCACATAGTTCTCATATTACGGTTTTCATGTCTATCAGTTCTTTTAAGGTCTTCTCTGCATTGACTATTCTAGTTATCCATTCATCCATTCTTTTTTCAAGGTTTTTAGTTTCTTTGCACTGGTTACGTAGTTCCTCCTTTAGCTCTGAGAAGTTTGATCGACTGAAGCCTTCTTCTCTCACCTTGTCAAAGTCATTCTCCATCCAACTTTGTTCCATTGCTGGTGATGAGCTGTGTTCCTTTGGAGGGGGAGATGCGCTCTGATTTTTTAAATTTCCAGCTTTTCTGTACTGCTTTTTCCCCATCTTTGTGATTTTATCTGCCTTTGGTCTTTGATGATGGTGACGTACTGATTGGGTTTTGGTGTGAGTGTCCTTCCTGTTTGTTAGTTTTCCTTCTAAGAGTCAAGACCCTCAGCTGTAGGTCTGTTGGAGTTTGCTTGAGGTCCACTCCAGACCCTGTTTGCCTGGGTATCAGCAGTGGAAGCTACAGAAGATAGAATATTGCTGAACAGTGAGTGTTGCTGTGTGATTCTTGCTCTGGAAGTTTCGTCTCAGGGGTGTACCCTGCCGTGTGAGGTGTGAAGTGTCTGTCTGCATCTAGTGGGGGATGTCTCCCAGTTAGGCTGCTCAGGGGTCATGGACCCACTTGAGCAGGCAGTCTGTCTGTTCTCAGATCTCAACCTCCATGCTGGGAGATCCACTACTCTCTTCAAAGCTGTCAGACAGGGGCATTTACCTCTACTGAGGTTTCTGCTGCTTTTTGTTTAGCTATGCCCTGTCCCCAGAGGAGGAGTCTACAGATGCAGGCTGTCCTCCTTGAGCTGTGGTGGGCTCCACCCAATTCGAGCTTCCAGGGGGCTTTGCTTACCTACTTAAGCCTCAGCAATGGTGGGTGCCCTTCCCCCAGCCTCTCTGCCACCTTGTAGTTAGATCTCAGACTGCTGTGCTAGCATTGAGGAAGGCTCTGTGGGCATGGGACTCTGGGCCAGGTATGGGATATAATCTCCTGGTGTGCCGTTTGCTAAGACCCTTTGATAAAATGCAGTATTAGAGTGGGAGTTACCTGATTTTCCAGGTGTTGTGTGTCTCAATTTTGTTTGGCTAAGAAAAGGAATTCCCTTCCCCCTTGCACTTCCCAGGTGAGGCGATGCCTCGCCCTGCTTCAGCTCTGCCTGGTCAGGCTGCACCCGTGGACCAGTGCCTACTGTCTGACATGCCCCAGTGAGATGAACCTGGTACCTCAGTTGAAAATGCAGAAATCACCCATCTTCTATGTCGCTCATGCTGGGAGCTGGAAGCTGGAGCTGTTCCTATTCAGTCATCTTGGGTGCGCCCCCCTGATCTGTATCTTTTCATGCAATTTTTTATTTTTTTTCTGGCTTTGGTAGCAGAGTACTTTTGGCTTCAGAGAATAAATTATTTATTTCTCTATAATTTTCTGGAAGAATTTGTTTAGAATTGTTACCAATTCTTATTTAGATGTTTAAAGTGATTTACCAGTCAAGCTATTTGAGTCAGGATTTGTTGGGTTTTTTTTGTTTTTAAGAATTGTAAGTGAAAACTTCAATTTGTAAAAGAACAATGTCCAGTAGGAAAGTACAGCTATTTAAATCGACTTGGAACCTTTGAGTTTTACAGAGGTCTGCTGATTCTCTTTCCCATTTTTCCTACATGTTCAAACAGAATGTTGCTGTATTTAAAATGCTGGCTTATGCATTAAATGACAATAAAATATCTGGTGCTTATATTTCCATTAATATAGTTGAGATAGGCTGTTATGTTAAAATTTTTTACAAAAACATAAAAATGAATTTATAGAAAAAATAAGCTACCCATAAAAACATTTTCCTAAATAATGTCTTAGGTTTTAATAATTATTATAGAAATGACAAAGATTAAAGCTTCATACCAGACAGATATAAGATGCAAAGAATGCTCTGCTGATATTTAATTGTAGGAAGGCTAGGGAATCCAGAAGTTCTCAGATTCTTGCCTGCCAATGACTTATGCTCTGTAGGGGTTTTATGGGAGAAACATAATCAAGGAACACCAGTAGAGGGGATTCAGAATTCATTGTCATTAATAGTTGGCCTAGTTTGCAATTTGCTATTGCCATCCTAAAAAACATTGCCGTGGATCCATGACAGAATAAGTGAGCCTCTTATTTCCCTTTTGTATTTGAAGATAACTGAAACCAGTTCAAATGACTATAGACAGAGTGCTAAGAACAGCCCTGAATCCACATATTAATCCAATCCATATGGAACAAGGAAAGAGATAAATTACTTGGCCTATGAATGTTCCTTCTTGCTGTAGAAAAATATCTACAGCTAAAGATATTACTGGGGTATTGATTGTTTGAATTGTTAACCATTTACTAGATGGTGCTATAGCAACAAACAGCCTCAAAAATCTCAATGATTTACCACAATAGAGCTTTACTCCTCATTCATGATATGTATTAATTGCTGATCATCTATGACTCTATTACAGGCTGAAGTAGCATGTATCAATCTTAAATTTGAAACTGAGGGCAATGATACAAAATCCAGGGCAAATGAAAGAGACTGGGTTTGGAATCTCAATGGATGGTTTAGAAGAGGTGCTCAGAGAACAAAGCAAGATAAGGAGAGCATAAAAATATGTTACAATAATTAAAATGATAGGATTGGCACTCAGAATTTACAGGGATCCGCAGATGGCAGAAATGTGACCACATCCATACCTTAATATCAAAAAAATCAAATCGAAATATTCATGTGAGGATTTAGGGGAAAAAACAAAGCCTGATTAAAATGGAAATGTACCCAGAAGAGCATCTCAGAATCTTGCATATGAATGTAATTCTAACATTTTTGTACATTTAGGGTTGTACTGCTCTCAAGAAACTATGCCTTTATTATAAGAAGGTTCAAGGTATAGTCTAATAAGAACTAGAAAGGGAAGAAGGGATGCTCCAGGAAATAGGATTCTCTGAATGTAGAAAATTATGATATCATATGAAACTCAAAAATAGAAAATGTTTAATTACATTCCCTCCGAGGAATTGCCAACACAGTAGTCTTTTACTTCAACTGAAAGAGGATATAGTATTATAATAATAAAGATATTTTTATATAATTCTGTATTATGTACATAGACAACTAAAGATCTCATCAAGCATTCTGGAGAGCAAATTAAAATGTGCCCATCAACTTCAGCATGCTAGTAAAAAGCAATTAATATATCATAGCCATGGGCCTTTGCCAAAATTAAATTTTTATGTGTTTAGAATTTTATCATCCTGACAGTTTAATAGCACAAACAAGACAAGTAAAATGTGGACTTTGTCCACGAACAATGTTATGTATTTTGTTTACATTAAAATATGTGGCTTTTTTCAGCTTAGTGGAAAAATAAGCAGAGAATGTCTTAACCATTTCTTGAATTTGCCCATTTTTGAACTACCTAAACTAATTTTTAAAGTCACTTCTTTACTGTCTCTGATTCAAAATAGATTGGATTTATATTAGAAAGGATTTATATTAGAAAAAAAGGATTTATATTAGAAAAAAATCTAGCACAAAGAAGGTCAGACTGTATGTAACCCCACCTAAAAGGTTTTAATTACTAATGGATCAGAGAATCTCATTGTAAGATAACGTTTAACTTATGGACCCCCAAAATATCCTGCATGTTAATTGCTTCTGCTTTTTTTATGCCACTACTTTTCTTTGAACTGTGTCTCGCAATGACTGTCATGATGAAAATTAATGTATCTGTCCTTATCTCTATTAACCCGGGGAGTCTTTCCTTCCATGACTTATAGTTGTTTATTTTTGTATCCCCTGTATGTTGCACATTGCTGGGCACCTCATAATCATCCAGTTTCATTTTCTTAAACTGAATTGATGGAATGAGAGTGATATCTAAGAATAAACAATTTAAAAGACCTCTATCTGGGTAGAAATGACTGCTCATTGACCCTTTGACTGATTGGGACTTTTGCATCCATTTCACATTTGGAAGGGTAATGGCAAATCTATAATTACTCTGATCAATATCACACAGTTCCTGAAACCCTGCAGAAGTAGGGAGAGAGATCCTTATTGACATACTGTTTCTGTGAGCAGTTATGCTTCCTTTTCAGTTCTTCCTGGCTGCAGTGAGAAGACAATAAGTAAAAATCACATGGTGCTAGAAAGAGTATTTGGACACTTGGTTGTCTTGTTAATAAATAAGCTGTCTCCTGTAGAATTGTAACATTTTGTTGGCTACTTTATTGTTCATTTTAAGTGAATACATGGGTTACAGGAGCATAATGCTGAAATAGTGAATTGAAATGGAGAAATGTTAGCCTACTTTGTGGATGGGACACCTCCGATTTAGAAGTTAGAAAATATTTCAAATAATTGAATTTTGGAATTCATTTAATAATTTCTCCCCTTCTCTAAAAAAATAGCTGTTAGATAGCTTATCTCTATACTCATTTTGATAAATTTTTCACTTTATTCAACTACAAATGGTCTTCATTTTTAAGAAATAGTATATTGATTATGTAGATAGATACTGTCTATGTTACATAATAGACATTTTCATGAACACTATAATAATAAATCTGAAAATTAATATTATCTCCACTTAGATGTATAAGTGGAGGTATAAATATTCTAAATAAATAATTCAGGATCACGTAATTACAAGCCTAAGAGTCAAAAAGAGTTCAGTTGACTTACTTTCCTTTTTCCTCTATACTATATTATCTCTTTGAGAAGGGAATATTATGGAGATCAGGCAAATATCATATATACATGTGATTATTTAATTGATAAAGCAATTCATTACCAGCTTAGAACATGTCCTTTCTTCACACTCAAAAAAAAAAGGGAGTACTACTTATGCTTGTCAGAATTAAATAAGCAAAGACCATATTAAAACCATTTTTTTCCAAGAAAATACACTGCAGGCCCTTGTCAAATCTATAATAGGGTAGATTTATATATGTGTTTTATCCTGTTTTCAAAAATAAGCACAATAAATGGGCCATACACATAGCTATGTTTCCATCTGAATAAAAGTGTGTGGAAAATGGGATAAAAGGGAGTTCCAGGCATTCCTTTAATTATAAATTGAATTAAAAATTACTCAATTTGCCAGACATTGTCAAAAGTCTACATTGAAAACGCCACTGAGAAAAAAAATGATTTTTCCATTTTCCTTTCAACCCAAAATTTGGACACTGTCCTTTGGGGTGGCCTGCCAAAACAAAAATAGTCTGTGTAGGATAATTTTTAAAATTCTCTATTTTTTATTGAAGATTCTGATTTCCAGTTCCATTGAAAAGTATTGGGCTTCTTTTTCTACCAAAAGAGGAAAAAATATGTGTGTGTGTGTGTGTGTGTGTGTGTAAATGATTTTACACATTACACACAAAATCGTGCAGCATATTATAATCTGTTTCTGAATGAGCTAAATAAAAACCTCAAATAGTTAGATTATAAACGTTTGCTGACTACCCCTTTATCTTCATCTTTTAAAAAATAAGAATCTTTTGATCATTGAGCAAACTCTCCAGCTTTGTTTCTGATGCAAGGAAGGAAGAAAAGTAGAGGATGTAAGTTAGCTGAGTTGTTCTATGTGAAAATACAAACTGGGGGACTAGATGTTGGCTGCTTATGAGTGATTTTGATAAATAGCAGAAGAGTGGAGAAGAAGAGAATTTGGGGCACAAGAGAGGGAAGATTATATGAGCCATTACACAAAGATAGAAACTTTTAGGAGGAACATTTATATGAAAAATTTTAAGAAAACATTCAGTATATTTTGTTAATGACTTTTTCATATACACTTTTAATGAATTTGAATAGTTGATATATCTTTTCAAATTTAATTTCTGAGTCTGCGGTTTTGTTTGTTTGTTTGTTTGTTTGGATTACTAAGCTGGTCGGTAATCTAAAAGTCACCCACTTGTGTTTCCTTTAACTTTTGAGGTCTGACAAATAGGATATTGGATTTGATGTGCATTATCTAGCTGTATGGCACCAAAAATACCTTTTCAGCATAACCAAGACATTATCATATTTAAGGTATATGATAACTGACATCAACTAAAAGTAACCCACAACGTTCCTTTTATTCTACCTCGACATGAGCAGAAATGGCACAAACCACTCTATCGATTAGAATTGCGACATGATATAAACAAGCATAAGTAGTTGTATGTGTAGAATGTGCTAGTAGATGTACACAGCATTGGGTTAGGCTTTCTGGGTAAGAAAATCTAAAATATTTCTTGGCACTTCAGCATTAGTTTCAGGTTCCATGAAGAGATGATTTGTTAAGACATTAAAATCATTCCAAGAGGGGAAGAAGGGAAAACTGTGATAGACCTGGTTGGATTCAGACCAGATTGAGTTCAGGGCCATTATAGGGCTTCATCAGATGTAAGTGGCTTTGTTGAATATTGACTTCATCAGATGTAAGTGGCTTTGTTGAATATTAAGCTTCTGTGGTAGGTAAATAATCCAGCCAGCTCTGCAGCCATAGGTAAAGCCCAACCAAATGTGGAGAAAATCATCCCAGATTTGGAGAAAATAATAGGGTTCTTCCCTCAGTTAGACAAGAAATAAAGGAAGCCTAGTGTAAACTAACTTATGAGAAAACAGAAGAGAAATTGAGACAGAATCTGAAGGGGTAGAATGTGAAAAATGGGAGAGAGGGAGTAGGCCACATTTACTGTCCATTTTTTGACTTGAGAGGCAAGGTGGATTTTGGCACATAAACCAAGATAGAAGATACAAAGATTAAAACTAGTTTAAGATAGTGTTGCCAGAACTAGGATACAGGTAAAGATAGTGGACTCTGCTTTGTGCATATACTATTTGATATGTCTATAAGATATTTACAGGGGTTTTCTACTAGGCAGAGTATATTATGTGAATCTGAAATCTTGCAATTGCTGGCATGATTTATAAAGGATAATGGTAGAAGCAATCCACTAAGAAACATGGGGTGCAATAAGAAATGGAAGAAGCTAAATAGATTTAAGGAATCTTTTCAGTTTTATATGGAAAAAGACCATTTTTAGCTGAGTAATACCTGAGAGACTATATGAAGTAGAAGGTCTTTAATGTACATCTAAATGTTAGATTCCTAACATTTTAGGAGTCTCAGTATAGAGTATAAGTCTCTCATAGTAATTCATACCTTTTGCTAGGTTCAAATCCTGGGACAGCAAAGCATCGTGTGACCTTGTATTGGAAACTAAACCTCTAAACTGCAATTTCTTCACTTATGAAGGAGGATATAAATATGTGACCTTTAAGAGTACAGTATTATGGGGATTCTATTATAAAGTGTGTAAAACAACTACAACAATTCCTGGAACCAATAATGGGTTGCTGTTTCTACTTCTTCAACTTCCCCTCCTTCTCATTATTTTTATGATTGTTTTTCTGGTTGCTTTGGACATTACCTCTAGGTGTATAGTTAAATGCTATCTACCTACTGATCCTTTAAAATTTACTATACTTTGGTGGAGCCCACTGCAGCTCCCACTCGATCTGGAGGCAGAATCGGACAGCAGCGGGAGGCAGCCTGGAGAGCTGAGCTTTGGAGAGAGCAGTGGCTCTCCCAGAACAGAGTTTGAGATCTGAGGATGGACAGATTGCCTCCTCAAGGGTGTCCCTGACTCCCAAGTAGCCTAACTGGGAGACACCTCCCAGTAGGGGCTGACTGACACCTCATACAGGTAGGTGCCCCTCTGAGACGAAGCTTCTAGAGGAAGGATAAGGCAGCAACATTTGCTGTTTTGCAATATTTGCTGTTCTGCAGCCTCTGCTGGTAATACCCAGGCAAACAGGATCTGGAGTGGACCTCCAGCAAACTCCAACAGAGCTGCAGCTGAGGGTCCTGACTGTTAGAAGGAAAACTAACAAACAGAAAGAAATAGCATCAACATCAACAGGAAGGACATACACACCAAAACTCCATCTGTAGGTCACCATCATCAAAGACAAAAGGTAGATAAAACCACAAAGATGGGGAGAAACCAGAGCAGAAAAGCTGAAAATTCTAAAAACAAGAGTGCCTCTTTTCCTCCAAAGGATTGCAACTCCTTGCCACCAATGGAACAAAACTGAACAGAGAAAGACTTTGAGAAGTTGACAGAAGTAGGTTTCAGAAGATCAGTAATAACAGACTTCTCCAAGCTAAAGGAGGATGTTCGAACCCATTGCAAGAAGCTTAAAACCCTTGAAAAAAAAATTAGACGAATGGCTAACTAGAGTAAACAGCATAGAGAAGACCTTAAATGACCTCATGGAGCTGAAAACCATGGCATGAGAACTATGTGACACATACACAAGCTTCAGTAGCTGATTCGATCAAGTGGAAGAAAGGGTATCAGTGATTGAAGATCAAATGAATGAAATGAAGCAAGAAGAAAAGTTTAGAGAAAATGGAATAAAAAAGAAAAACAAGCAAACCCTCCAATAAATATGGCCCTATGTGAAAAGACCAAATATATGTCTGATTGGTGTACCTGAAAGTGACGGAGAGAATGGAACCAAGTTGGAAAACACTCTGCAGGATATTATCCAGGAGAACTTCCCCAACCTAGAAAGACAGGCCAACATTCAAGTTCAGGAAATACAGAGAACACCATAAAGATACTCCTCGAAAAGAGCAACCCCAAGACACATAATTGTCAGAATCACCAAGGTTGAAATGAAGGAAAAAATGTTAAGGGCTGCCAGAGAGAAAGGTCAGGTTACCCACAAAGGGAAACCCATCAGACTAACAGCAGATCCCTCAGCAGAAACTCTACAAGCCAGAAGAGAGTGGGGTCCAATATCAACATTCTTAAAGAAAAGAATTTTCAAACGAGAACATCATATCCAGCCAAACTAAGTTTCATATGTGAAGGAGAAATAAAATCCTTTACAGGCAAGCAAATGCTTAGATAATTTGTCACCACCAGGCCTGCCTTACAAGAGCTTTCTGAAGGAAGCAATGAACATGGAAAGGAACAACTGGTACCAGCCACTGCAAAAACAGGTCAAATTGTCAAGACCATCAATACTAGGAAGAAACTGCATCAACTAACAAGCAAAATAATCAGCTAACATCATAATGACGGGATCAAATTCACACATAACAATATTAACCTTAAATGTAAACGGGCTAAATGTCCCAATTAAAAGACATAGACTGGCAAATTGGATAGTCAAGAACCAGCAGTGTACTGTATTCAGGGGACCCATCTCAAGTGCAGAGATACACATAAGCTCAAAAGAAAGGGATGGAGGAAGATCTGCCAGGCAAATCGAAAGCAAACTAACAAAAAAAGCAGGGGTTGCAATCCTAGTCTCTGATGAAACAGACTTTAAACAAACAAAGATCAAAAGAGACAAAGAAAGCCATTACATAATGGTAAAGAGATCAATTCATCAGGAAGAGCTAACTATCCTAAATATATATGCACCCAATAAAGGAGCACCCAGATTCATAAAGTCCTTAGAGACCTACAAAGAGACTTAGACTCTCACACAATAATAATAGGAGACTTTAATACCCAACTGTCAACATTAGACAGATCAACAAGACAGAAAGTGCACTCAAAACTGCACAGCTACATGGAAACTGAACAATGTGCTCCTGAATGACTACTGGGTAAATAACAAAATGAAGGAAGAAATAAAGACGTTCTTTGAAACCAATGAGAATCAAGACACAACATACCAGAATCTCTGTGACACATTTAAAGCAATGTGTAGAAGGAAATTTGTAGCACTAAATTGCCCACAAGAGAAAGCAGGAAAGATCTAAAATCGACACCCTAACATCACAATGAAAGGAACTACAGAAGCAAGAGTAAACAAATTCAAAAGCTAGCAGAAAGCAAGAAATAACTAAGATCAGAGCAGAACTGAAGGAGATAGACACAAAAAGCCCTTCAAAACATCAATGAACCTAGGAACTGGTTTTTTGAAGAGATGAACAAAATAGACAAACCACTAGCAAGACTTAATAAAGAAAAGAGAGAAGAATCAAATAGATGCAATAAAACATGATAAAGAGGATATCACCACTGATCTACAGAAAGACAGATTGCCATCAGAGAATACTATAATCACCTCTTTGCAAATAAACTAGAAAATCTAGGAGAAATGGATACACTCCTGGACACATACATCCTCCCAAGACTAAAGCAGGAAGGAGTTGAATCCCTGAATAGACCAGTAACAGACTCTGAAATTGAGAAAATAATTAATAGCCTACCAACCAAAACAAGTCCAGGACCCAGATGGATTCACAGCCGAATTCTACCAGAGGTACAAGGAGGAGCTGGTACAATTCCTTCTGAAACTATTCCAATCAATAGAAAAAGAGGGAATCCTCCCTAACTCATTTTATGAGGGCAGCATCATCCTGATACCAAAGCCTGGCAGAGACACAACAAAAAGAATTTTCTATCAATATCCCTGATGAACATTAGACGCAAAAATCCTCAATAAAATACTGGCAAACCGAATCCAGCAGCAAAACAAAAAGCTTATCCACCACGATGAAGTAGGCTTCATCCCTGGGATGCAAGGCTGGTTTAACATACTCAAATCAATAAACATAATCCATCATATAAACAGAACCAAAGACAAAAACCACATAATTATCTCAATAGATGCAGAAAAGGCATTCAACAAAATTCAACAGTCTTTCATGCTAAAAGCTCTCAATAAGCTAGGTGTTGATGGGTCATATCACAAAATAATAAGAGTTATTTATGACAAACCAATAGCCAATATCACACTGAATGAGCAAAAACTGGAAGCATTCCCTTTGAAAACTGGCACAAGACAGGGATGCCCTCTCTCACCACTCCTATTCAACATAGTGATGGAAATTCTAGCCAGGGCAATCAGGCAGGCAAAAGAAATAAAGGATATTCAGTTAGGAAAAGAGGAAGTCAAATTGTCTCTGTTTGCAGATGACATGATTGTATATTTAGAAAACCCCATCATCTCAGCCCCAAATCTCCTTATACTAGTAAGCAAATTCAACAAAGTCTCAGTATGCAAAATCAATGTACAAAAATCACAAGCATCCTTAAACACCAATAACAGACAAACAGAGAGCCAAATCATAAGTGAACTCCCATGCACAATAGTTTAAAGACAATAAAATACCTAGGAATTCAACTTACAAGGGATGTGAACGATCTCTTCAAGGAGAACTACAAACCACTGCTCAAGAAAATAAAAGAGGACACAAACAAATGGAAGAACATTCCATGCTCATGGATAGGAAGAATCAATATTGTGAAAATGGCCATACTGCCCAAGGTAATTTTTAGATTCAATGCCATCCCCATCAAGCTACCAATGACTTTCTTCACAGAATTGGAAAAAAACTACTTTAAAGTTCATATGGAACCAAAAAAGAGCCTGCATTGCCAAGACAATCCTAAGCAAAAAGAACAAAGTTAGAGACATCACGCTACCTGACTTCAAACTATACTACAAGGCTACAATAACCAAAACAGCATGGTACTGGTACCAAAACAGAGATATAGACCGATGGAACAGAATAGAGCCCTCAGAAATAATAGCACACATCTACAACCATCTGATTTTTGGCAAACCTGACCAAGAAATGGGGAAAGGTTTCCCTATTTAATAAATGGTGCTGGGAAAACTGACTAGCCATATGTAGAAAGCTGAAACTGCATCCCTTCCTTACACCTTGTAAAAAAATTAATTCAAGATGGATTAAAGACTTAAATGTTAGACCTAAAACCATAAAAACTCTAGAAGAAAACCTAGGCAATACCATTCAGGACATAGGCATGGGCAGGGACTTCATGTCTAAAACACCAAAAGCAATGGCAACAAAAGTCAAAATTGACAAATGGAATCTAATCAAACTAAAGAGCTTCTGCTCAGCAAAGAAACTGTCATCAGAGTGAACAGGCAACCTACAGAATGGGAGAGAATGTTTGCAATCTACCCATCTGACAAAGGGCTAATATCCAGAATCTACAAAGAACTTAAACAAATTTATGTGAAAAAAAATCAAACAACCCCATCAAAAAGTGGGCAAAGGATATGAACAGACACTTCTCAAAAGAAGACATTTATGCAACCCAACAGACACATGAAAAAATGCTCATCACTGGCCATCAGAGAAATGCAAATCAAAACCACAATGAGATACCATCTCACACCAGTTAGAATGGCGATCATTAAAAAGTCAGGAAACAACAGGTACTGGAGAGGACATAGAGAAATAGGAACACTTTTACACTGTTGGTGGGAGTGTAAACTAGTTCAACCGTTGTGGAAGACAGTGTGGCGATTCCTCAAGGATCTAGAAGTAGAAATATCATTTGACTCAGTGATCCCATTACTGGGTAGATAGCCGAAGGATTATAAATCATGCTAATATAAAGACACATACACACGTATGTTTATTGTGGCACTATTCACAATAGCAAAGACTTGGAACCAACCCCAATGTCCATCAATGATAGACTGGATTAAGAAAATGTGGCACATATACACCATGGAATACTATGCAGCCATAGGAAGGGATGAATTCACGTCCTTTGTAGGGACATGGATGAAGCTGGAAACCATCATTCTGAGCAAACTACAACAGGGACAGAGGGCCAAGCATCGCATGTTCTCACTCATGGGTGGGAGTAGATCAGGGAGGACACTTGGACACAGGGTGGGGAGCATCACACACCAGGGCCTGTCGTGGGGTCGAGGAGTGATAGCATTCGGAGAAATGCCTGGTGTAGGTTACGAGTTGGTAGATGCAGCACACCAACATGGAACACGTATGCATGTGTAATAAGCCTGTACATTGTGCGCATGTACCCTAGAACTTAAGGTATAATAAAAAATAAAATAAAATTTACTATACTTTATCTCCAGTAAATTAAAGTCACCACTGTGGCTCAGACTAACCTAGGTATGGGTTCTATTTTGAAGCAGCAGCTGTCCCATCTTCAGTAAGTGATTTAATATTTATTAGCTTCAATTTCTGTAACTCAGCCTAGTATTTACTTCAGTGATACATAGCCTCTAAGATGGAATCAGGACTCAGGCATTAGTAAGCATTCCCCTTACTGTAGTGTTAGGGTTACCTTGGTTTATTTGTAATAAATTTGTTTGTGTCAGAAAACGCTTGCATACCTGCACCGACCAATGCATAGTGATATATGACATTGGCTCCACACAACATACTCCATCAGAGCATAGCAAACCCAAATAATCCCTTTAATTATTTTTTTCTTAATCATATATCAACCGACTTCAGGCAACAGATTAATTTTAATGGGATGTTTGGAGAACAGACTCCAGTATTGACATATAGAAAATATTTTTCTGGCCGGGCGCGGTGGCTCAAGCCTGTAATCCCAGCACTTTGGGAGGCCGAGACGGGCGGATCACGAGGTCAGGAGATCGAGACCATCCTGGTTAACACGGTGAAACCTCGTCTCTACTAAAAAATACAAAAAACTAGCCAGGCGAGGTAGCGGGCGCCTGTAGTCCCAGCTACTCGGGAGGCTGAGGCAGGAGAATGGCGTGAACCCGGGAGGCGGAGCTTGCAGTGAGCTGAGATCCGGCCACTGCACTCCAGCCTGGGTGACAGAGCGAGACTCTGTCTCAAAAAAAAAAAAAAAAAAAAAGAAAATATTTTTCAATGGTTTGCTAGTTTTTTTATTGTTGTTGTGGCCGTTGATGTTTATTACTCTAAAAGAAGAAATAATATACTACTTGGGTAACATGTTTTATTTGGAAATAAATATTTTAATAAGTTTAGTTATGTAAATATAAAGAAAGATGAATTGATAAATTATTTAAAAATTACTAAATCATTATTTATAACAGTGTGTAAGTTTCAGTTTATGGAGAAAAGAGTTATGTTCTTGGAAATCATGTTATTGAGAAGTTTATTGGACTGAGACAATGAGGAAACAGTATTTTTTATACCCTAATCTCAAAGAAACAAGTGTGTGCTCTGGATGGGGAGAGCATGATTAGGGTATTTCTAATGTGTAGGCCTAGGGTGGGTTCTGGAGCAAAGAAAATGATTATGGCATCAGTGGAGACAAAATAGTTGTCCATAGACTGGTAGAGCTTACAGGCGTTGGAACAGTAGTATCAGTTATTGAAAACACTGATTTTAACATGGCAAGAATGGAAAGTGAAATGCTAGCCCAGAGCAACAGAACAGAAAATACAATTCCCTACATGATTTCTACAGACATAATGATGTTAGTTCTCCATCCCTCCTCAACTTTCAGTTCCAGCAAGGATAAGTCATTGCACCCACCTCCCTCTGACACTGTCTTCTCACATGCAAAGCCCACCCTGAATCTTCTGTGAATCAAGGACAGTCAAGAATTCACCAGGAGCTCTTTGTCAATAAGAACATCTTTTTATAGTTTTCTAGGGGTTTTGGAGCAATGTGATAGTGAACACAGTCAATATAGATTTTTTTTTTCTTCTCAATATGAGTTAAAGAAAAAGAATTACACACATTATGCAGTCAAAAATGTTTAATTTTCTATTGATTAGCTTAAGAGTTTCTGCTGTGTGTGTGCAAGTGAAGACACACACATTTCAGTCATCTTCTGAGATAGTAAATTAGCCAGATAAGTAACTTCAGGATACAACAGTTGATACAGTTTAATTTTTTGGAGGTTGGAAACCATTTTGTCTAGAGAACATAAAACAGTAGGACTACTGTTAGTACTGCAGGTTATAAGAAAGGCTAACAGGGAAATAGAATTTCCAGGATTCTAATTTGTCAGTATGACCATTCTAGAATCTATAAGGGATATGTTTGCCCTTGACAAAGTCATTATGCAGTCACACAGTGCTGGAATCCATGGGTTTAAGACCTTGAAAAGATACTTACTAAGCTAATAACCAAAATTCGTGATAAAGTGACCATGGGAATGATAATTCAATAGGGTTCCTCTTCTAAAACAGTATATTCTATTTTAATAAGGGCCTACCTAGAGTACTATGTCTAACAAATCCAAGTGTCGTAATTTCAGGGCCAAACCAAGAAAATAATTCTTGGTGGGCAATCTCTTTCTCTGCTTGAGTTTGGCAATGGCAGAAGCCATACAATAGCATAAAGTTTCCAAAAATATCCTGCCATGGAATCAAAGGACACGGAGGGAGAAACAGGACTGAAATGAAGAGCAAGTGAAAGAAACGATTTCCAAAGGTCTGTGCTATCTACTTCCAAATAAGTATTTTGACTTCATATGGCTTCAAGCCACATGATCCTGCAAATCTTCAGAGATTGAAATGTTTTAATTATGCAGTTCCTTACCAAAAGCAATACAATCAAAGCGTTTTAATATGTCGGGATGTTAATGTTATCTTTCTGTTGCAGGAGAAAAAAAGTCTACATAAATAGATACTGATTTTCTGACTGCATGTTACCTAGCAGTTTACCTGGTGTTAGTAACTGATAAGCCTTTCATGGGATTTCGTTATGGAGATTATGTTTCTCACAAGCCTTGTGCAGACTCTGATGCCAGGTCTTTTTATTGATGCATGTAATCAGATGGACTTCAAATTAAAAGCAATGAAAATCACATTAGTCTGTCTACTAGATTAGATGTTATTAAGAGTAACGGGGTAATACTATCAGAGCTTCATGTCTTAATGTTTGGTTCTTAAAACCTAAAATTTCAGACGAATAAAGCTTGTCATGGGTTATTACTCATTGTCATACACAAATACTGATATATTTATCACTGTTGGCTAAAGGAGTGGCATCTTTAAGATAATTATTTTCCAGGCGAGTGGTTGTAGAGAAGAGGAAGAAAGATAATAATAAAATTAGGAGGCCCACACAAAGGTAGCATGGATGTGAATACATTGAATAAAAGTGTAGTGCCTCAAAGGATGATGATAATGTCATATTAACAATGTGTCTACATAAATATGTTTTATCATATTTCCTGAAATATAGTTGTAACTTATTATACCACTATGTATCCTGTGATAAAATTATAAAACACCATAAAATCAGATATTACAGGTAAGAGTATAAAATTGGAACCATATATTCAAGAGTATCCTTATATATAAAGTATTACAAAAAATAAATATGTATATATAAAGTATTACAATAGAAAAGAAAATGTAATATATGAAATTATTATTCCATACTAACATATTAGCAAACCTTGGAGAAGACTTGGGTCTCCTGATTTCTAATTGAGTTTTCTTTCTACTGCAAGGTACTGAATTCTCATGAAATTTCTCCCTTAGAACTCTAAAGTGTCTTTTTATTCATTTAAGTGTACATAGTGTCAATATATCATTTGATTACTTACCTTGTGTTATTAAACTCTGACTGCATATGAATAATTGCAATGAGAAGACTGATAAGTTCATCTCCATTTACAAATGTCTGTCAGTTTCATGTTTATGATCCTAAACTTATTAAGCCATGAGCACAAAAGAAAGTGATGTAAGGGAATATTCCAAACTACCAGAGTCAGATTAAACATGGACACATGACTCAGAACTATTCTGACAATGGATATACAGTCACAATTTTTCTTTCTCTATTAAAAACCATAATGCTTGTCCAGTGTGTTTTGTGAAAGAAGGCACTGTGGGCCATTTGTATATTAATAGGTCTAATTGCCTAAGATTTCTTTGCAGACTAATGAATTGTATTTGGTGGGAGGCATGGCAGTAAGAGGACTGAGAGCGCAGCAGCATTGTTTAACTTTATTTTAAACTGTAAGGACCCTTTAAAATCATATACTTTTTATGTTGACTTATCTTTTCCAATGTCTCTTCATTTTGAGCAAGGACAAAAGAGAAAAATATTTGGAAAATTTACACAGGGTTGTCCATGAAAGAAATACCACATTCCTAAATCCAGTTACCTTCTTTACTCTTCATTGAAAATAAGCATCACCAAAATTACTTCAAGCTCTCTGTACTCACCACAGGAAGGGATCTTCTTGTAATGGTGTATTTTGTGTGTACTTACTAACATTACCCTTTACATGGACCTGTGTGCATTTTCCCCTTCATTATCATTTCTATGAGTTAAAAATAGATAAAATAACTTGCTGAAGCAGGTAACATTGAAGAAGCATATGCAACCTATATAAAAAGGGGAGAAGAATAATCAAATGAGGTTTATGAGAGACACGTGATTCAAGGTAGGGCATAAATATAGGAAAGCCATAATAAAAAAGCAAAAGAGTATGATAGTCCTAGCTAAGAAGTCAGTATACACAAGCAGTTCTCAGATTGATGGGTGTGACTCGTTAGATCTAAAATTAGGGATGAGAATTTAATTCCTGAAAAATTCCCAGGCAATGCAGATACTATTGGTCCATGGACCATAACTTGAACTGCACAGGTACATAGGCATTGACCCTCTTAGCCCTGAAGACTGGTATGAAGGTACAGGATGAAATTAACATTGCTAAATGAAAAATTGCAGGGAGGGGCAAAGAATGGCTGAAAAGTAATTAAATTGTGCAGCTGTAACAACAAAATGTTATCTCCAAGAACCCTGAATCACATAGTCATTTAAAAATTGTCTGCCTTTAGGCAACATTGGCCTGAATATACATCTATAACGAGATATCCTTATTTATTATTTTAGCACAGCACAGTGAATATTCATTCTATGCCAGGAATTGTGCTGTATGGAAATACAGAAGCCAAAGTTCTTGTTGCCTTGTTTTTTGCCTCCCAGAGTTGCAGGTTTATAGATAGAAAATATACAGATGCATAAATACAAACACAAATGATTACATGTAATTAATGTGTCCTATTTCTTTACAGTGTGGTTTCAAATCTCATGCTCCATTCCAATCCTGTTGGAAAAATTTTATTTTTTTTTTTATTTCTAACTCCCTATGTTAAATGAAAGGGCCCTGAAGTCTTACTAAATCCAAGATTGTTTGGCAAGAAGTGGGATATTTTAATCCATCCAGCAGAGATCCCCTTCACAGTGGCACTGGTGTGGAAAAGCCACCACCTTGGCACATTATGGCACTGCTGGCCTAGCAGTTGTTTCTAGAAGTTGAAGAGTAGAGGAGGAGCATCTTTCAAATGTTACTGCTTCACTATGTAGCTATGAGCTCTAAATGTCATAACACTTTAAATACTACAGAGACAGTTCTTTGGTTTAAATACTTTTGAGGCACAGCTCAAAGTTTTCTCAAGGATTCACAAATATGGCAAGTCTGGTGGGTGTAGCCCCATAATACCTGACTTATATAGTTTGAAATCAGCTGGTTTTTTTTTTTTTTTTTTGTATTCTTTCCACAGTGTTAAATTTCAAATGAAGCGCTAAACAATTCCCGTCCCACTCTTGAGTCTCATCCCCATCTGCTCTGCTCTTCAGCTTCCTCCACATGACTTTTGCTGTCTCCCCAAAATAGCACACCTCTGCTTTGCACTTTCTGTTTTCTTTCCTGCAATGTTGTTCACCCAGATAACCAGCTGCAGGGCCCACACTCTCATGTTATTCAGGCCTTCATTGAAACCTCACTTTTTCTGTGAGCATTACCTCATTACCTTATTTCAAATGAAAACAACTTTTCCAACTCTCTGAATTTTGAGTTTTATTTTTCTTCATAAAGCTTACAGTCAACTAATTATCAGTTTTCATTGTTTCTACTGGAACATAAGTCTTACACAACATGAATTATTTAATCTGCTTTGTTAAGTATCTCAAATACCTAGAACTTTGCTTCAATGATGGAGTAAGTGAATGAATAAACAAATGAAACATATCTACAAATTTCCAAATAAAATGTTTTTAGGAGTTTTCTTTCTTTAAAACCCACCAGAAATTTCAGAAATAAACGTGACAATAGCAACATAACATGAAGTCAAAAATTGTAGCTGTTTATCTCTTTTGAAAATATATATATATATACACACACACACATATATATACACACACCTATGTATATTAAACATGACTTTAATATGCATTTATTCCCCTCTTGGTACTATAATTATCTTACCTAGAAAGAAATCGTGATACGAAACACATTGCTTGATGTAATTGACAAGAAGAATAATTAGTTTCTTTACAATTCTTCCCATTAGAATGTTAGTGATGTTTGTTTTCACTAGTAAATGAAATTAACATTTTACTCCATTATCTACTGTGAAAACAATTATTTAAAAACTGTAAATTATACACAAATTTTGTAAGAAAACTGCAAAATATGAATGACAGTACCGTGAACAGCAACTAGAGATTAGTGTCTCATCAGTTATAAGTCCATATGAGAGAACATGAACAAATATGAAGAAAATCATCTTTATCAATTACTACATTCAAATGAGAAATGAGGTAATAGTATGTTTTGCTATACAGATGGGAGAATGTTTTATGTCAATTACTTTCCAAAAAAAAAAAAATACAGAAATAAACCTACTAAGGTAATTTTAGTAATTCATCCCCCTCCCACACACTCAAACACGTACATTTCTCCAATTCAGATTTCTATCCTTGATGAAATAGATGCTTTAATAATTACCCCTACTGCTATCTTTTGAATAAATGACAGTATTGTTTGTTTTCCCCCACGTTTTTTTCCCTGTAAAATTACATTCGGGTATATGAAAGATTCTAGTCCCTGTGTTAAAGGGAACCCATTAAAGTTATTTGCCAAGGATATCAAGTGATATAAACTTGACTTACATTTCAGAATAATGACAGGATAACAAACCACTTGAGTTTTAATTTCACGTTAATAGTGTAGGGTTATGACTATTAAGACAATCTATCAGGCACTTAATAGAAACAGTAAATGTTACTGTTGGAAGAAAACATAATGTTAATTTAAATGCTGCATAATTGAAAGGGTAAAGCATGTGGAATGAAGAGATTTAAATGAAGCTCTGGTTTCAGCCCCATTTTAGTTGGGTGTCTGCAGAGAAGCCATTTAATGATGGTCAAATCACTAGCAGAAAGTTATAATAATTTCAGGTCTACCTAACTCCCAGAGGTGTTTATAGGATCAAATCAATTGCTCTGAGTAAACAATTTTAGGTAAAACACGGAACACATAAGGAACCTTCATCTTATATAGATTGAGAGCAAATATATAATTAGTGGCATGTCTGTTGATTCCCAGTCTAGAGAGCTTGAGTATGAAAAGTGCCATCACGGTCAAGAGAATCAAGAACCTGTCACCAATTATGCATTTATCCTTTTATGATACAGGTATGCAAAATAGAAATGTTGGCTTAGTCAGATTATCTGAGAGTGACTCCAAGTGTGAGCCCTGGACCAGCAACAACAGCATACTCTAAGATCTTGTTAGAAATGCAACTTATTTGGTCCCAACCCAAACCTACTGAATCAAAAACTCTGCATATATGGCCCAGAATTTTGTGTTTCTAAATTTGTCCTTTAATTCCTGCAGATGGTTCTGATGCAACTTAAGAGTTGAGAATTACAGCCACTTTTGATAATGGTTTAATATCTCTACTGTGGAAAGAGATGGCAGAGTTCACTTAGGTAACTTTGCCGATAAGAAAAGCTACATGGCCCTGAAGGGTTTGGTCACTTCTTAATTGTAAGCCCCATCTCACCGAGAGCCCCCTTGCTTTCAGAGGTTCTCTCACACTGTCTTTTCTTCAGTTCCTTGCATGTCATATAGCCTCAAGGCCTTTCTGGGGATATTTTTCTCCTTGCTCTTAAGCTTTCTTCTTTTTTTCCTAAATATCCTTCAACTCTTTAATTCAAGCATTGTTTCATCATGAAAATCTTTTCTAATCCCCAGATTAGATAATATCTCACCATAACTCTTATGACACTCTATTTTTTCTTTATAGTATGTATCACAGTTTATAGAGATATATTTTTGCTATTATCTGATTAATGTGTTTCTCACCTACAAGAATGCATGCTGCATGTAATCAGAGCCTGTATTAGTCCATTCTCACACTGCTGTAAAGAACCACCCAAGATTGGGTAATTTATCAAGGAAAGAGGTTTAATTGGTTCCCAGTTCCATGTAGCTCAGGAGGCTTCAGGCAACTTACAATCATGGAGGAAGGGGAAGCTGACATATCCTTCTTCACAAGGCAGCAGGAGAGAGAAGTGCTGAGTGAAGGGGAAAGAGCCCCTTATGAAACCATCAGATCTCCTGAGAACTCACTCACTATCATGAGAACAGCATGGGGGAAACGACCCCCATGATCCAATTACCTCCACCTGGTCCTGCCATTGATACATGGGAATTATGGGGATTACAATGGTAGGGACACAGAGCCAAACCATATCAGAGTCCATGTCTGCTTTACTTGCCATAAAATCCCAGTAGCAAGCTCAGTTTCTGCATATGGAAACTGACCAATAAATATTATGGAAGAAAATGATACTCAACTGTGCTTTTATAACTTCCTGAACTGCAGAAAATGGAAGGCCATAATAATAAAGTGGAGCAATGATATCTAATCCCATGAAGATCAAACTTATGATTTAGCACAATTGGCATCAAAAACTCAATATTAAACAGAGTTTCCGCAGATAAGTTACTATAGTATTGAATTATAATTTTCTAGGTTGGAAATTGTATTATTTATTTGACTTAAGGCAGTTCATTTAGGATAAAATAGCCTGCAAGTAACAACAATAATAAAACAACCATAAATGGCTTTTTGATTCGGAAACATTACCTTACCTAACAACAGCCAGGAGGCAGGGTGGTACTAGCTTTGGCTAACTAAGCAGTTTAAGCACATTATCAAAGGCAAGGTTGGCTTTGTTGCTTTTTAATATTCTTGCTCAGTATTCCTCAGGGTATTGTGGATTTTCTTTAATATTGTATTCTCACTTTTATTTTTTTACAAATTGTCTATAGCTGTTTTACTGTAACATCCAACTTGAATCGTTTCCTCAGAGACCTCATAACTTGAAAAGTCCAACGCCTCCCAAAGTGCTGGGATAACTGCTTACAGGCGTAAGCCACCACACCCAGCCCATATATCTGACCCTTTACAGAAAAAATTTGTCAGCTCTGAGGCAAATTATGAAAAAATAATAAGATGACTTGGTTATTTATTACTAAATACCCTCTTTGTCACAGCTTGGTGCCTGTGTAAATGAAGACAGAGTTAGTGTGAATACTTTTATAATTAAGTGACCAGTCCTAAGGCAGTTTTGATATATGTGTCATTTCAACTGGGCTCCATAGTATTTTCCTCAATCCACCAGATCTGATCTAGCCACATGAGAGGAAGAAAGAAAGGAAGAGATCCAGATGGAAAGAAATGTTTATCCCAATATTTCTTCTAGCAAAATTTACCTTCTTCCTCTACAGTACAGTGATCTAATTGTATGTCTATGAACAACATATTGACCATGATTCATCTCTAAACTTCTCCATTGAGTGCACAATGGAATACTATTCAGCCCTTTAAAAAAGGAATTTGGTCATTTGCAACAATATGGATGGGATTGGGGAAAATTATGCTAAGGGAAATAAGCCAAGCACAGAAAGACAAATACCTCATGTTCTCACTTATTTTTGTGAGATTTAGAACAATCAATCGAACTTGAAGAAGTAGACAGTAGAATGGTGGTTACCAGAGGCTGGTCTCAGAGGAGTAGAAGGGATGAGGAGATGATAGTAAAAGAAAATAAAGTCTCAATTAGACAACAAGAATAAGGGTGTTTTTTTTTCTTTTAGATATATTGCATGGCATGGTGAATATAGAAAACATATATTTCAAAAAAAAATTTGTTTTCACTGCAAAAATAGTATTTGAGGTGATGGAAATGTTAATTAGCTTGATTTACTTATTTCCACATTGTATTCATGAGTTATAACATCACTTTGACCCCATAAAATTATAAAACTATAATTATCAATTTACAAGTAATAAACTTTTTTTCAACATTGAATGCAGACCATGAAGGAAGAATGTATGGTACTCAATAACTCTTAAGGAGTTGGAGGATATGAATGATTCTATCTTTGTGTATATTGTGTGTATTTATTTCCCCTGGTATTTATCATCAGTTGTTCAGACCTTGGGGGAAAAGCTGAAGTGTGTACAAATTAAGCAGTGCTTCAAGACAGAAGATTCTGAAAAGCAGCCCTTTTTTTCATTTGTTTATTGTAATATAAAACCTCTACTGCTGTTTTCCCCCACTGAATAGTAAGTATTGGATTACCAGGAATAATGGACAAATTAAATATGGACAAAATATATGCTTATTTAGTGTAGTTAAGTGCTGTCTTCACTTAAAACTAAAATCTGCATGAAAACTGTAACATAAAATCAATTATTTGGATGTCTGGACTAAACCATTGCAGAATACTTATAATCATTTAGATGATTGAACATCTAAATGTTTATTTTAGACTATAAATAGATAGCCACATTTACCCACATTTACTCTTACAACAACTCTTTATAGAATTTCATTTCTTTGTCAAATAATTTCATATATACTTTTCTTTTTTTTTCTTTTTTTTAAAGATGGAGTCTCACTCCATCACCCAGCCTGGAGTATAGTGGCATGATCTCGGCTCACTGTAAACTCCGACTCCTGAATTCAAGTGATTCTCCTGCCTCAGCCTCCGGAGTAGCTGGGATTACAGGCACATGCCACCATGCCTGGATGATTTTTTTGTATTTTTAGTAAAGACGGGGTTTTACCATGTTGGCCAGGCTTGTCTCAAACTCCTGACCTCAGGTGATCCATCAGGCTCAGTCTCCCAAAGTGCTCGGATTACAGATGTAAGCCATGCACCCAACCCATATATGCTTTTTAAATTTCATTTAACAACAGCACTATACAGGTAAAGACACTGAAGCTAAATAATCATAAAGCTAATGAGATTTATCATGGAGAGTCTAACAAATCATCTACATGTAATATCTGCAGTGTTTTACTTTTTTCAGTTGCTTATGAGTAGATTTCTTATACAGTCATCCCTTGGTATCCATGGGGTATTGGTTTCAGCACCTCCCACAGATATGAAAATCCAAAGATGCTTCAGTCTCTTACATAAAATGACAAGGTGTTTGGATCCAACCTACACACATCCTTTCGTACAGCTTAAATAATCTCTAGATTACTTATAATAACACAATTGTGTTCTTTGTAGGTTCTGGATATTAGCCCTTTGTCACATGAGTAGATTGCAAAAATTTTCTCCCATTCTGTAGGTTGCCTGTTCACTCTGATGGTAGTTTCTTTGCTGTGCAGAAGCTCTTTCGTTTAATTAGATCCCATTTGTCAATTTTGGCTTTTGTTGCCATTGCTTTTGGTGTTTTAGACATGAAGTCCTTGCCCATGCCTGTGTCCTGAATGGTATTACCTAGGTATTCTTCTAGGGTTTTTATGGGTTTAGGTCTAACATTTAAGTCTCTAATCCATCTTGAATTAATTTTTGTGTAAGATGTAAGGAGGGGATTCAATTTCAGCCTTCTACTTATGGCTAACCAGTTTTCCCAGCACAGTTTATTAAATAGGGAATCCTTTCCCCATTTCTTGTTTTTGTCAGGTTTGTCACTCATAGGTGGGAATTGAACAGTGAGAACACTTGGACACAGGAAGGGGAACATCACACACTGGGGCCTGTTGTGGGGTGGGGGAGGGGGGAGGGATAACAGGAGATATACCTAATGTAAATGATGAGTTAATGGGTGCAGCACACCAACATGGTACATGTATACATATGTAACAAACCTGCATGTTGTTCACATGTACCCTAGAACATAAAGTATAATAAAAAAAAAGAATCCACCCTGTATCATGTCATTTCATAAACACTGAATAACAAATGAGACCAATTCATTTTAATGAAAATCAAAATAGTGGTTATCTTTGTAGTTGTAATAATTGAGGGGGTACTAGGGAGTTTTCTGTGGTGTTAGAAATGGCTACGTCTCAATCAGAGGGTGTTCATTTTATACAGAGTCAATTTGGCTGAACACTCATGATTTGTGTATGTGGGTATGCATGTTGTACTGTAATAAAATCTGTGTAGAGTTAAAAAAAAAACAATTGCTGCGTAAAGTTGTTACGTCGTATTTTTAAAATTTGTGTTTTTGTTTTATTTTGTATTTTTTACAAATATTTTTGATCCACGATTGTTGAACTCATAGATGCAGAGCCCACAGATGTGGAGTGCTGAATGTTCTCAAGTTTAAAATCTGAATTGCACATATACACACATATACACACACACAAATAGGTATCTACTTGCTTTGTGAGCAGGAACACTTTTTTATTCACTTTTTTAAAAGTTCACAATTGAAGCGTAGTGCTGAGTGCTTAACTACTTAATAAGACGTGTCTTTCTCATGACTTGGTGTGTTTATTCGACAAACATTCATCCAAGTCTGAATCTCAACTATATTTCAGTAATCCACAAATACCTGTTTTCACCCAGGCTTCTTCCATGAATGAGTTCAACACTTATATCTACAATTGTACGTTAAACAGCATAATGTAAATATTTTACAGAATACCAACTATAAGTTTTAAACTTTTAAACCAAACTCATACTTTCCCTGTGAATTTGTCTAGTTCTCCTGTCTTCCCTACCGCAGTAAACTGAATAGCCAGCTTTCCCTGCCATAACCCTATGAGGCCTCTTCACCTTATCACATTTGTCAATGTGGTCATTTTGTTGTTTCTCAATCATATTTCATAGTTTTACTCCAATTATCAAGTTTTAAGTCATTTTCTATCATTTCTCACTCATATTTTCTGAAATTGGTATTTAGTTGCAATTTCTGTTGCCAGTCTTGCATTCTGTGTCCCTCATTGCTGCCTTTTACTGGTTGATTAAAGGACACATTTAACCACATTATTCTCTCATAAACTACACCCATTGCCTTTAAACCTTTTATTCCTGCCTTTCCAGATGCCTCTCCATTCATTCCTAATATACCTTGAACTGCAGTTATCTTCAGTGACTATAGTTCTTGGTATATACCATGTGCTCCCATCCACATGTGCCTTTGCTTAACCTCTGCCTTTTCTACCCTCCTTTCCCAGCCTTCATATCATTGCATTCACTGCTTGAATATTTTTATTTTTCCTTAAGAGTCATCTCAAATATCATCTTCTCTGGTATCAGTTACCTGATCTTCCAAGGACATGTTATATCCTTTCCCATGTAGGAACACTCATTGAATACTTATATTTTCTGGATTGATACTTGGTAATTTAGCATCTGAAGGATTTCCTTTTTTAATGTGTTTCATCATTGCAAGAGACAAGCCAGGAATTTATTTCCCTGACTTTTCTCCCTGTAACGGTTCTGGCTTTGAGTTGTTCCAGTAAGAGACACTCTAGAAATTTAGAAGGTAGAAGAGAAGGAATAGCCATTATTCTCTTAGCACAGGTATAGTTTGATGTGTGGGGCACACAGACAATTCAGTGGCTTCCCAATGAGCTTCTGAGAACCACTCACTTTGCTCCTGCAGAGTTTTGACAGGAGTTTCTCAGAGAGTCCTGAGAATTATAGCAGCTTTGTTGTGAACTTTTGAGAATGACCTGCTTCAGTGCTTCAAGATGAGGTCTTTAGTGACGTTTATATGGTTTCGCTTTGATGACTTCATTCTGTGTCAGCGAATCTGGAACTATGTTTCACAGAATTTTCTCTCTTATTTGCTTCTGGGATGAGATTGACCTCAAGAGAAATTCAGGGAGATTTGTAGGTGAAAGTGAAGCAGCTTCCACAGGAATGGATACTACGTCAGTATTGGTTTAGGCACTGTTTAAATTTGCATGGTGATGGATCCTTCTTTCTACTTTGTGGGCATGAAGCAGCAGCACGGTCTGTACCTCCTCCGTCTTCTTCAGTATCTCCTTCTTTAGCTTTTCTGACTCCTGAGACGGGTGAACATTTAGGTGACCACCTTTGATTTCAGGTTGTTCATATCACAGAAGGTGAGGTTAGACATCATGAGATGCTCAAATGTGTTTCAGCTCATTCTCACAGGTTACAGTCCTCATGGATTTCAATTTGTCCTTGCTTTCTTCCACTCCGCATTTCCCTTCCCTTCCTGACTGCCTGCCTTTCTGACTTCAGGCTAGCACTTGACAGAGAAACAGTAGTTGGACATAAACTTGTTAACCAACTCCCACATTGTGTAAGGTCAAAATCCTATACTAGGGATATTAAATTCCACATCATTCCTAGTCATTCTGCTTCTTTAACCCAACCTTGACTCATGAAGTCCCTGATCTTCAATGGAGATGTCTTTCACCTCAATCCTCTCAGCTCTTCCAGTAGTCACACATACCCAGAATTCCTGTATAAAACCCTTTATACCTTGAATCCATGGAATCACTATCTTTCAACATTTTTTTTTCTCTAAGTAGGATTAACATATTACGTTCATGAATATATGACTTAGTGGATTCTTGAGACTCGATGAGATTAGAATTTTGGTCACATGCAATTCCAAAGGGATTGACTAATTCAAATACTTTCTGGTTATACTCCCATATTGTCAAAATTGGTGCTAAAACTTGTTTACATTTCTATCTTTAGTGTCTAATGTAATGCCGTAAACATGCTTTAAAAATGAAATAATAAACTGCTAGCCTATAAATAACATAAAACAATTGCTCACTTATAATAGAGAACATTTTTAAAAAAGCAAAGCTCTTTCTGCCCACAAAAAAAAATGTTAGCGTCTGAGGAGAACAAGTCCACAGAATGAAGAAGGCACAGTAATTACAATTAGTTAAACATATACAATTAGGTAAAAAATATTGTATGTCATGTATCAAACCTGCTACAGGGAAGATTATAGAATTGGGTTTGGATAAAAGTAGAAAAAAATAAACATTACAAATTATATAAAAATAGAATTGTGCTATCCAAATTTGGCAAACCTCCAATTAATAACTAGCTCAACCTATGTCCGTGTGGAATTTTAGTGTTCATTTTATTGAATTTTAAAGATGAAGTAAAAATCAATAGAGACAGAATCTGGTAGATTATAAAGAAAGAGAAACAACTCTAATGCACTAGTAAGTAGTGTAGAGGTTAAGTGAAAAAATATTGGGTTGACACAGGAGATGTACAAAGAATACACCCAAATCCATCTTAAATGTATATGTCTAATTTATTTTCTATTTGGACTCAAATCCCTCCTCATAAGTCAGTCCCTTCCCCTCTTCCATCCTCTCTACTTCATTGGTTCTGCAGCTCTGTTTGTACCTATGCTGACCACAGTGATTCACAGCTACTCAGGCTATGCATGTCACATCCAGCACTCCAAATACTGGTTGTTAGCAAGCAGCAGAGTGGGTGAAAATGGAGTAAGCTTACCCCTCAGGGCTTCCCCCAAGCTGGTTATCAAATTAATCATCTCAGCAAAGCAGGTATTTACCTCAAAGCATTACATAGATTGCCATTTCTGTTAAACTGCATGAATTATGGAAAAAATAGGATATAATTAGAATATATTCTACTTGGGTCAATAAACTATATCAATTTTAGTCCATTATCAACTCATAATTTTGATTGGATAGATCAAATGGATGAGGAAGATTAATGTTCTTCTCTGATCCTCAGCTATATTGCAGCGGGATAATTAAGGAATCAGAGACCCAGGGGTTGAGGAGGAATTATTTAATTATTTAGGTGCACTGACCCAGTTGGATTACCATCCAAAGGACTGAGCCCCAAACAAAGAGTCAAGCTACCTTTTAAGCATTCCGTGGGGTGGGAGGAGATTTGTGCAGGGGGAAGCATATTACAGAAGCGAGAAACAAAGACAGTTGTTCAATTAAGACAATCATTACCTTATTTCTTTTCAAGGAACAACACATTTTACGGCTTGAGATTATCTGTTTAGTGATCTTGCACCTGCACGGCTAGAGAAACAGAGTGTTCACAATGCTGGAAAAGGAAGAGATAAGGCTTACTAACTGCAGAAAAACAGCCAGTCAATTTTTAAAGGACTTCAGCTCTTTCTCTTCCTCAGGGGGAATTGGTTTTTCTTACATACAACTGAGTATTTGCTTACACATTCTTTAATTTCTTTTGATTCCTGTTCCAATATAATACCTATATATACACATATATACATCTGTATACACACATATATATATATGAGGCTCTGTCTCATATATGCATATATATATATTTTTGAGATAGAGTGTCACTCTGTCACCCAGGCTGGAGTGCCTGGTGCAATCTCAGCTCACTGCAACTTCCGCCTCCCGGGTTTAAGCAATTCTCCTGCCTCAGCCTCAGTACCGATTTCCAAAGATCATAGCACATATACACATAAATCAGACATATGTGACATTTCCTTCTCTTGTTAATATGCATGCTAAGTAATATGAAAAGGCGAAACAACTCATCTCACACCCAAAGGTTATTTGTGTATATATAATTCTATAAATGATTCCATTAAAAATCAATAATATAATCCACTCAATTCCCCAAATTATGAATTTTTTCCAAGAACCCACACTTGTGGATATTTTATATACAACACAAAATAGCTACAATAAAGAAAAAACATTTAAACAAGTGTGCTATTTCCCTGGGAACTATTTCGTTGTAAATATTCCTCTAAAGTTTATAGCCATTTATCTGCTACCACAGCGGCCTGAAAACCAAGTGAGAATTTTCAATATTCTGTCCATACTTTTGCATCCTGAAGGAAATATATGTAAAACTAACTGATTTGTTCTGATTCCACTGAGATATTTAGTGCATAAACGCATATAATTTATGTGTGTGTGTTTTCTTAGATGTGTACATAAAGTCCCATGAGAAAGTCTCAATAAGTTTAGTTGTAGCAAACATTTATTCCTTACTTTAGTCATCATGATTTAAAATACATGAGACTTTACAAGTTAAACTTTAACAATAATCTGTATTTCATTGTCTATAACATATTCACTAAACCTCATGTTTAGTAACCCAACTTTTTCTCCCCAATGTACACATAGTCGTGTTGATTTTTAAACCAGTTCTCTTGGAAGAATGTGCTGATTTTAGCTTTTGTCATGAAACGACTTTTTCTTATCTTCTAAAGCATTGTGGTTATTGTTCTCAAGCCATTCGCAGCCATGTGATGATGTTATAGTTTATTTTTTTCTTGATACAATAAAATCAGCATCATGTCAATGGACACTATGCCATTTCAACAGAGTGCATTAGCTTGATGGCTTAAATAAGGAACAAAACCTCAATCATTTATCATATAATATTGTAAAGCTTTAAGCTTGCTAAATTTTAAAGCAAATTTTGTAGAGACTTCTAGCACAACCTCAATGAATTTGACAGGTGTTAGCTCATGAGAGCCAATCAGCTTTGTGTTTACAGATGGAAAAATTACATCTGGCTCCATAAATCTATCACACTGTCAGTCTCCTTAAAGCACTCCTACTATAATTTTTCTTTTCCTTCTCCTCAACAAAATGCCTTTCTAATCCTATTTTTTGTTTAGTGACAATAGATTACATTCTCATAGTCCTATTCAGCGGTGTTAATTTCTCCCCCAAGGTTTAAGCTTATGCTATTTTTCCCACCACTCCATATTAGAATATATTTTACTCTCCTCTTCTTAAAGTTCACGTATCTTTCAATACTTAGGTTCAAATTCATTTGCCTTAAAAATGTGGCTCTGCTAGAAAGAAACATACAAGTCATGTTACCTTAGGAAAGAGAAAAAACATGTTCCCATTAGTTAAGCCTATGTATGCATACTTTCTTCCCTATTCGGCTACTACAAAGTATATAGGACTATAGTTAATGATAGCAAGTAGCTTGCAATAGGTGCTATTTATATGGTTGCTGGAAACTGAGATTTGTCTTTTTACTCAATTATATTGATTTCTTCTTGGATTGTCTTTTTATGTACAATATTGTATGGGTGGTGAAACTGGTTTTTAAATTATTATTTTCACTGACATTTTATTTAAATAGTAACATAATCAATTACCTTGCTTTCTTCCAGGAAACTGAATGCAACATAAACAAGAATAGCTACACCTATAAATATGGAATATGTTGACCTAGCCTGCATCTTTTTAAAGCATATTATGCAATGATTTGTATGCCTTTTTCTAAATTTTTAAACAAAGAACAAGAATATAGATTTAGCAACCACATAAAGGATGAGTTATATTAAATTTATGTATAAATATTAAATTGTGCTGTTAAATGTCACTTAAATTTTAAAATGGGAAGTTAAAATTAAAAAGGAAATAAAGATCTTAGGCATTGTGAATGTGGAAACCTCTGTAGTCACTTTTATCAAATTCTTCCTCTTTTTTCTTTTACTGAAAATACCAAGATTAATACCTATCACAAATTAGCTACATCTGTACAATAATTTTACGTCATTTCCTTCTATTGTTGCCTATTTCACCCTTAAAGTTGGAAATGAGTTGCAGCTGTTGGATTAATAATGATGGGGGGTGGTGGGTTCTGTTCCCTCTTTCCTCTATTTTTTCATTATAGCATGAGCTACCTTTATCATTATTTACCTAAATATTCTTGTCTTCTATCTCCACATATGATCACTATTCTTTATCTTTTTGTGTTGATGTTGTACAATTTTGTCCTTTTTATACTTTCATATCTAGTCTTAATCAAATGTGACTTTCCCTCTTAATTTATTTCTTTTATTCCTCTTCTTTCCCTTTTGCATGGTACATAGGAAAAAAAAGTGTCTGGGCTATGAGTCTCATGTTAATAAATGAGTGAAAGATATGAGATGGTGATTAAGATTAAAGGAGAAATATGGTCATGTGGGGTTCTGAGAGTCATATCTAGTGAAACACATGTTATATATAATGTGTATGAGTATATGTTACATATAATGTATTTGTATATGTTATATAAAGCATGTGTGCATGTGCATATGTTATATAAAACATATAAACTCTCCTGTGGGGAGAGATCTATCTGGCATTTTATTAAACAATGTATATATATGCATATATATAATATACATACATATGTACCTATAAATACATATATACATATGTGTGTATGTGTGTAAGTAGGTAGGTATGTAGATAGGTAGACAGAGAGAGAGAGAGAGAGAGAGAGATAGATCGATCGATCTCCCTACAGGAGAGCTTCTTCAAACAAAGTAACATTAAACAATGGTGTGTGAACAGTGCTTATGGTAAGAAAATCTATAGAGAAATGAAGAGAAAAGTAGTCAACATTTGTTGTGTCTTTTATTTATTAGGTACTTTCTAAGAAACTAGAGGATACAGATATATACAATGTAAGATTCTGCAACTCAAAATCTACGCTCACTTTTATTCTGTTACCAATACTTCATCTATACAACATCATTCTAATAACCCTAGGTATCTTCTTTCTTGTCTTCTCTCTATATATATTGATCTCTCTCTTTTCAGTTCTCTCTATATACACATCTTGACTCGTGGTATTTACACACAGACACACACACACACACACACACACACACACACACATTAATCATACATTCTCTTAAACTCTTGCTACCAAAACTCTTAACTCATTTTGATCCATAATAATCCTCTTTCTCATTTCTCCTCTTCAGTTAAGTAAATAAACTTGGCATTCTCTTATCTATGGATGTCTCTATGTGATTTGGCTCCTATACTCTATCATCTTTTTAAAAACTTGGTAATATCAATTATGCTTGCTTGCTTCTTAATATTTAAGATCTCTTTAAAAAACATTAAAATTACCATAAAAAATAATGCTCTCTGATATTACATTTTAAAAAGTCTAAACTTCCCTGGACCTCATATTCTTCTGAAATTCTCTCTCCTTTTGACAGCCAAACTATTATGAAGGTTATTAATGCCTGTCATCCCCACTTCCTTGTTTGAAAGACTCTCCTCACTCCACTCCTATCTGGCTTCTGCCCTATGTCTCATTCCAAATATTGCCTATTCAGAACTCAATGCCTTCACTGTCCTTGAAGTCAATAATTATTTTTTTATCTCCCATAGGACTCCTACCCTAATTCTCCTCTTTGAGTTCAGAAGCATAATCTCAGAGGCTTACTTGATTTTTCTTTTAAATATCTTAAGACAACTCTTTATTATTATGTCCAAAAAGAAACTTATCATCTTTCTGCTCCAAATCTTCCTGCTCCTAAAAGAGATACAAATGAATAAGCTTGGGTGTTCAAGGAGTAGACAGTCCAGTGTTAGAAACTCACAAAAAATAAATGCCAAATTACTATGTAATATGTGCTATTATAATGATGATCGGGACGAAAATATATATATATAATTCAAAAGAGAAAAAAATGCCAAAACTATAATCAAGCTAAGATGATAATATCTTTTTATACCTAGAAGGTTGGCAACAATTCAGCAGTATGACTATATCAATCATTAAGTGTTGTGAGAATTTAGGGGAAAATACCAAAAGCAGGATACTTAATAAATGCTACAAGAATAGGGATTTTAGGACCTCCTGACAGGATGAGACAGCACTGTGACTGAGTTTTGCTTAAAAAGCAGGTCTAATTGACATGATTAAGAAGGGAGAATAAATATTATTAGGAAAGGCAGAGGGATATAAAAGGGATACACATAGAAGTGTTCAGAAAAACTGAAAGTGGAGGAGACTAAAGAAGAAAAACTACAAAGGCATAAAGAAATAATTTAATGTCGGTCCTGCTCAAGAAATTGAAGAGGTATTATTTCATTTGACATTTCATTATGTATAATCTGAGTTAGAAAAATAATGCAAATGTGTTCAACTTAACTCCACTCTTCAAATTCAGTTCATGCTTGTTTGCACATTTTGTTAGATATTCAATACATTCAAGAGATCCATACTGTAGGTAATTTTTTTCTATATTTTACGTTTATAAGTCCAAAGTTAAATTTATATGTTTAATTTTTCATAATTTGAATTATGGCAGCCCTCTGACCATATTGGTCTGAAAGGAGTAAAATCTTGAAAAAAGTCACAGAAGGGTTTTTACTTTCTATTTAATTCACAGTTACAATTTTTTTCTGTATTCTAATTCATACAAACTATTATTTTCTTTCCTTTAAATATCTGAAGGCAGAAAGTAAGAAAAAGAATAAAAATGAGACATGATTGGCTATGGGTTGGTAGCTGTTGAAGTTAGGTGATATGTGTGTGGAAGTTCATTATCCTATTCTGTCTACTATTACATATGTTTGAAATTCACCATAATAAAATGTTAAAAACAATAGACAAATCTCAGGCTCTGTAGTCAGACAGCTATAGTTGAATTCTAACCCTTTCATCTCTGTTATTTCAAAGTGTGGTTCTTTCATTTGTGCTTTCCAAGTCTCTAAAGCAGATCTATCATTGAAGTTTCACTTCCAGAAGGCAAGTCAGGAATTGTTATTACTGCTTAGTTAGGTCGATCACAAGAACCTCGTGTTGGCATGGATGACATTGGCAAATTTATCAGAGTTCTGAGTGTGGTCCTCAGACTCAAAGGTTTAGAAATCTCGTCTTGTTTTTCCTTGTAAAAGTGACATGTCTTTCAGGGGAAAAGTTATATTACACAAGCCACATATTCTTCCCTTGTAGGTGGCTTTAAGTTAAAAGTCAAATCATTATTGTTATTATTTTCAAACATATGTAGAGTTCTTGCTATGTGTCAGACACTCTTCAAAGCGCTTTATAAATATCCCATTTTGTCCTTGTAACAATATCTTTACAGATGAGGAATAGCTGAAACAGAGACACCAGATTATTTTCCAAAATTCATATATCTCAGAGTACCAGAGCGTGGATTTGAATCCAGCCAACCTGAATTTAAATCTGTGCTCTTAACCATGTAACATTTGGTATTCATCAAGAAAGAGCTAAATGAGTCAACACAATTACAATAAGAGTTCTCAAACTCTTGTTGAAGATACCCAGAACAATAATATTCAAAATTTAACAGCCGTAGGTTCTATCTTCTCTGCAAAAGCTGAGATGAATGCTTCTAAAAGAAGCCTCTCTAACATTTGTTTTCTATTTCTTGGAAGCTGCCCAACTCTAATTGTGGTATGTATTATTACAAGACACTTCAGTGTCTTCATTCTAAACTTTCTCTCTCTGACTCAAGGGCCATTTTACTTTTTGATGACAAATTTTTGTAGCTTTGAATTTGTCTCTTAGTTTGTGTTTTATAGGAAACTTCAAGTTACTATAGTCAATTTCAACTAAAAACACTGAGGTCCAAATAGGTTAAATAACTCACTTTATGGCAACGCTGGGAGAGCTAATGATTCGATTCCTAAAGGAGAGCAATTTACATATTATCTTAACAGTCCTGAATTAAACAGTATGTCAACATCAAATAAGGTGGTATAGGAGAAGTTTTTAGAGATACCACACTTTACCAACTTTTAAACTTATACCAAATATATGGTGTGTGTTTCTGTCAGTATCGAACAAAGAGTCATTTCCAATTCTATTTTGTTTATGTAAGTCATGACCCTGATTGAATTCTATTTTATTAAATGGAATTTAGAAAGACTATCCTTTTCTGAGTGTGCATTCTTGAGGTCTTTGTTGAAAATCACTTGGCTATAAATGCATAGATTTCTTTCTGAGTTCTCTATTCTGTTATATTAGTCTATATGCCTGTTTTTATGCAAGTAACATCCTGTTTTGGTTGCTATAGCTTTGTAGAATATTTTGAAGTGAGATAGTGTGATACCTCCAGATTTGCTGTTATTGCTCAAGATTTTTTTTTTTTTTTGGCTATCCATTGTCTTTTTCCTTTCCATATGAATTTTGAATTTTTTTCTATCTCTGAAAAATGTAATTGGCATTTTGATAGAAATTGCATTGAATCTATAGATTGTTTTCAGTAATGCAGACATTTTAACATTACTTTTTCTAATTTGTGAAGAGAGTATCTCTTTTCATTTATTTGTTTCCTTTTCAATTTCCTTCACTATTATTGTATACTTTTCATTGTAGAGACCTGTTATATTCTAGGTTAAGTTTATTCCTGGGTATATATTTTTGTAGCTATTATAAATGAAATTACTTTCTTGATTTCTTTTTCATATAATTCACTATTGGTGTATAGAAATGCTATTGACTTAATATGTTGGTTTTGTATCCTGAAACTTAACTAAATTTGTTTATTCTAATAGTTTTTTTGCTGGAATTTTTAGGGTGTCCTATATGCACAATCATGTCATATGCAAACAGGGACAACTTCCTCCTTTCCAATTTCTATGCATTTTTTTCCTTTATTTTGCCAGGTTACTCTGGTTAAGGCTTCTAATACTGTGTTGAATAAAGATAATGAAAATGGGCATCTTTGTCCTGTTCTAGAAAAATTTTTCAACTTTTACCCATTCAGAGAGCTGTGGATTGTCATATATAGCTTTTATTGTGCTGACGTATGTTCCTTCTATACCCACTTTGTTGAGGGTTTTTAATCACAAAGAGATACTAAATTTTATCAAATGTGTTTTCAGCATCCATTTAAATAATCATGTAATTTTTTACCTCGATTCTGTTAATGTAGTAAATGACACTGGGAAAACTGTATATCCACATGCAGAAAAATTAAATTAGATCCCTATCTCTCGTTATATAAAAAATCAACTTTAAATAGACCAACAACTTAAATGTAAGACTAAAAAGTATAAAATGATTTTAAAAAATGGAGGCAATTATTCACAAACTGGAGTGGGTGAAGAATTTTTGAGTAAGACTCAAAGAACAGACAACCAAAGCAAAAATAGACAAATGAGATTGTATCAAAAGGAAAAGCTTCTGCACAGCAAAGGAAACAATAAAGTGAAGAAACAACCTGCAGAATGGGAGAAGGCATTTTCAAATTATGCATCTGACAAGGAGCTAATGTCTAGAAGATACAAGGAACTCAACTCAATAGCATACATACAAACAACAACAACAACAACAACAAAATCCAATTTAAAAATGGGTCAAGGACACAAATTGACTTTTCTCAAAAGAAGACATACAAATAGCCAACAGGTATATGAAAAAAATGTTTGTCACCACTCATCATAGGAGAAATGCAAATAAAAACTAAAATGAGATACCACCTATACCTCATTAGAATAGCTATTATCAAAAAGACAAAAATGTGATAAATGCTGATGAGGATGTGGAGAAGAGAGATTTTTATACACTGTTGGTGGGAATGTAAATTAGTATAACTATTGTGGCACCCAGTGTTGTTTCTTCAAAAAATTAAAAATATAAAAAGAAATTTAAAAATAGAATTACCATATGATCCCGCAATCCCATTACTAGGTTTCTATCCAAAAGAAAACAAATAAGTAGCAAAGAGATGCATGTTCATGTTTATTGCAGAGCTGGTCACAAAAGCCAAGGTACAGAATCAACCTACATGCCCACCTAATGAAGAATGGGTAAAGAAAATATGACTATATACATAATAGAATCCTATGTACCCATAAAACAGAATAAAATTCTGTCATTTGCAGCAACATGAATGAACCTGGAGAACATTAAGTGAAATAAGCCTTTGGCAAATAAGACAAATACCATGTGATCTCATTCATATGTGAAATCTAAAACAATTTGATTTCATGGAAGTAGAGTGTAGAATATTGGTTACCAGAGACTGGGGATACGAAGGAGAAGAAGGGGAATGGGAGAAGTTAGTCAATGGGTACAACGTTGCAGATAGTAAGAATATGCTTTAGTGTTCTTTGCCCACTAGGATGACTGTAGCAAATAACCACATGTAGTAAAAGCTGGAAGAAATTTTGAATGTTGTCGTTAGAAAGAAATCATGTTAAAAGTAATGTATATGGTGGTTACCCTGATTTAATCATTACACTGTACATACACTGAGACATTACATTGCATATCAGAAATACATACAATTATTATGTGTCAATTATAAGTAAAAAATAAATTTAGAAATATCAGCAGACCTCTAGGATTTGCTATTTTTTTCTCAATGACAAAATATTTATCTTTGAATTCTCAATCAGCATAAAGGTATTGTCTCTATAATGTCTTCTATTATATTTCTATTTTGCTTCAGTCTGTATAGTTTGTTCAAAATTCAGGAGTCTTTGAACCCAATATTAATAATCTACAGGGACAAAATAAATTTATTATTCTGAAGGGCATGAATCTTGTTTCTCTATATTACACAGAGATATTTTGCAACAACCTTTTACTGGAGTTTGTTTTTAACAGTATTCTATTTTGCATTTGTAAGAGTTTGGCTATAAATTAATTTCATAGTCAACTCAAATGTTAAGAAAATAATCAATTATGTAACTTCATTAACAAAGTCATCAATCTGCTCAAATACAAACAAGTTGTTCTGATACTCAATATTCTGTTATGTTAAAATGTTAAATTTTAGACTCTTATTCATAGAAATTCAGTCACTTCAGTAGATATATTTGGTATTGCAGATATTAAGGAGTAAGATGTAATTTATGAGAGAGAGAGTGTATCAACTGCCACTCCATCATAAAGTATTCTGTCACTGTTGATTTAGCTCTGTTGATTGATAAATCATAAGGAAAGGCATTATCTCTTTTTATATTCCATGTTGAAATTCAAATTGGTTTTTTCTTCTAAATAATTATCAATTGCAGTAGATATAAATATACTAAAAACTGAGACAGGACAAAATGTTCAGTATTTTAAAATTATTTTGAAATCAAACTATTGCTATAATCAGAAACTATAGTTGGATTTTTAAATAAAATATTAACTTTTCCGAATGACTTTCAGGAGATGCTGGCAACATTTTTTCTCTGTTTATTATAAAAGCTGTTATATTAATATGGTTATAATAAATATTAGCATATATTAATCTAATACTTCTAAGTATGATAATATGAGAATATAATTGAGACAAATACAAAATCTATAATGTAAAAAAGCGAAAATTGTAATTGAATGTTAATGATCAATAAAAATTACATCCTAAGCAATACTTTTACAAAAGTAGCAACGATTGATAGAAAACATCATTCAGATTGGCACAAATAGAATAAAATATTTTTGAATCACTAGAAACTTCTTTATTTTATGTAGTTTACTCTGAGAAGTATCATGTGAAATAATGCAAGAATGCATCTTTCCTTAGAAGTTTGAAAGAAGGACACTCAGTAATTTGAGTGACCTATTCTTGTTATATTTCCCTTCATCTGTTCTCTTTCATATTTATTTATTTATTTACTTACTTACTTATTTATTTTTGATATGGAGTCTTGCTGTGCCACCCAGGCTGGAGTGCAGTGGTACTATCTTGGCTCACTGCAAACTCCGCCTCCCTGGTTCAACCGATTCTCTTGCCTCAGCCTCCCGAGTAGCTGGGATCACAGGTGTGCGCCACCATGCTTAACTGATTTTTCTATTTTTAGTAGACATGGGGTTTTGCCATGTTGGCCAGGGTGGTCTTGAACCCCTGACATCAGGTGATCTGCCCACCTCAGCCTCCCAAAGTGCTAGGATTACAGGCGTGAGCCACTGTGCCCGGCCTTGTCTTTTAGTTATAAATTTTAAGGTGAGAATATTTCACAGTTTAGTAAGAGAGAAAGGGAATATGCAAATTACCGTTATGAATACATATGTGCTTGTAAGCCTGTATCTATAATGTTTCATCCATAAATATCTTTGCAGTCCTCAAAAATCATTTGTATTCACTATACATTCTGCCTTGATTTATTACATTTTAACTCTTTGAGTGCCCCCACAAAAGTATGGACTTAGTTTATACCAGTAAATGGTACTATTTAAAATATCCAACACATGTTCATTGTCAAAACTATAAAAGAGTAAAAATATATTTAGTTTCACATTTCACAAATAGCTATTATTATTATTTTTCCAAGTGTGTGTATGTGTTGTGAGGGCTGGGGTAAGGTGGCTATGTCTGTGCATGTGAACAGAAAGTTGAGTTTACTTGAGAACAGTTCTTAACTGTACTCTCCTCTGAGTTTTATTGGGGGAGATGGATTGACAAATGCTTCAGACAATTATTGAAGAATAAAAGTAGATTTTCTACACTGATATTAGTCCATTGCAGCGGGTAAAAAAGTGTTCAGTACGTCAATCAATGGAAGTGGGAAAAGTAATTCTAACTTGTGAGGAATTCAGATGAAGCTAAATGACAGTGAGAATCCAAATGAATGGAAGGAATGAAGTGAAGGAATAAAAGGCAGTATACAATTAGCAAAACCATAAATTGTCTAAGCTTAAAAATAGAAACATTAAAATACTTCATCTATCCTTCTCAGACCATCAAGATTCATTCCTCTAGGCCGTGTAAGAATTTCTGTTTGGTAGATGTTTTGGGATATTATTGTCCATCTGTTGAAGCATCTGTAATACTGACACCTAAATAACTTCTACCCCAAAACTTCTTTAAATCTGTGAATTCATGATTTCTGGGTGCCGTTACTAAGACAGCCTAGAATTCTTATGCGTGTGTATATATGTTATGTGCGTATATATGTGCACATATATGTTATATGCATACATACACATTTTAGCTATAAAAATATAGAAATAATGCTTACATAAATGCTAGCTTTGGTAAACTTGTGTTATCTTTTGATTTATATGCTATTGCCTGAGATGGAGTTCTCCCAAGCCTCTTTATATCAAGCGTTTTACCTGCAATATCTTAGCTATGCCCAAACATAATCCTGTCAATTACGTGTTGTTATTCTCATTTTGCAGATCAGAGAGGTTAGGTAATTGAATCCACACAGTGAACAAGTAGCAGAAACAGGATTAAAAAAACCATTTCTGTCTTCTTTTAGAATGTTGGGCTTAATACGTAGACACGTCTCTAATGAGAATTCCAAACTCCAGAGTATTCATTAGTGTTTATAATTTGAATCCTATGTGTCCTAAGCTTGACTGCCTTATTCCCATCACATAACTAATGAAAAACTGCTCTTTCTGCATTTGGTGGGAGATGTATGACAAGCACTGCAGAATTGTGCTTGAAACAAAAACAAATACACATTTTTATATTTCACAAAATCACTGTTTTCCTTATTCACTATTTTTTGTTCATTTGTTTCCATACACAATTAGAACAACCCAATACATTACTGCAGCACTGAAATGTAGAATATAAATTGCTGAGATTTTTACATTTTTGTCTTTATTTCTTGTTACTCTATCAGAATCAGAGAGGGCTATGTTGAATTTCCAACTTGGTTATATCCCAGGTTAAAAAAATAAAAATAAAAAAAAATAAACAAAAAAACAAAAACAAACAAACAAAAAAAAGCCTTTCCTCCCCAGAAAATGTGTTTCTGAAAAAATAATTATAACTATTTCAAAATCAGAAACTATATTTTGTTACAATTAGTACAAATACAAATCTATAAGCATCACGTGAAATGCCCAATAGAAACTTTTTATATAAAGAAACAAGTGGCAAATTATTCTATAAAGAAGACTTACTAATCATTTTTAAGCTTGGATTTACATTTGAAGAGACTGTCATTAAAATATTGCAAACTGGTTTTGGCCAACTGTAATGTGAGCATCCTTTGGAAGGAGTGATAACTATTTTGAGGCTACAAAGCTAAATGAACACATGAGCCTTCCTTCCTCTTCCCCATATTATACATTTTGCCTCTGAGGCATGACTTTTTTGCCCTTCTTCATATAAGTTAAATGTAAGTTGCTTTGCAAATAAGGTATTGTGGCTTATTTTTCACAAAAATAAAATGACCTATGCTATATCTGTTCAAAGTATTCTATCTACAGGACCCTCCAGTGGTCTCTCATTTGCATTGCGATAAAATCCACTGGAGGATTTTATCTAGTGATATGACCAGGTATTTATTTTATCAAATATAGCACCTTCAGCACTATTACAAATTATTTAAATAATAATATTTTAATATGGATATTTCAAGTTATGTATTGTTGTCCCAATGAAAATTTCCCTTAACTCTTTTCTGAGTCATGAGCCCATTATATATACACTCACATAATACTATTTATTTTCCCCTTATAACACATAACATTATTTATAATTATAAATGTATTTTTTAGATTGTTTGATTAATGCCTTGATTAACTTAGTTTCACAAAGATAGAGACCTTGTCTAATTGTTTTCTGCATTGAATTTCTAAAGTTCTGCCATGGAATATATTAAGTAGTTCATAAATAATATATTTAAAAAGCACACTGATAGGTGTGCAAATATAGAAAGAGATTCACCACAAAGTTAACATTAGACATCCTATGTAGTGTGAGTATAAATTATTTGATTTAATCTTAATTATACATGTTTTCCAATATCTATATTTTATAATGACAGTATTTTAAAAGCAAAACGATATAAATCTTTATGTCAATTAGTACCACATAGACACAATTCCAATTAGAATTCCTTGTTTAGGATATCACTTCTGCTTTCTTGTTTTTAAGATACAATTTCATTCCTTGGAACATGCCCCACCTGTAAACTGATATTTTAGAATCAAAATTTATTTCTTGTCTTGAAAACAAAACATTTAAAATTTGTCTTCTATATCGATGACTTGATTATGGTTATTTCACAAAAGCTGTATCAGTCATTTATATTGATTTATTTAGGACCTGTAATGTTATTCAACTGGGTTCTGGAGTCATAAAAGTGGTAAAGACGTATTTCTTGCCATAGATAAGTGTTTAGAAAAGAAGTAATTGTAAAAGTCACATTGAAGTAACTGCTTATGGAGCCTAATATATGGTGTGATTTGAAGCCTGAGACAAAAGCTGTGAGCTATTCTAATGAGTATGTAAGGTATGGAATTAGTCTAATCACCTTCCAGAAAGATTTAAAATTGAGCAGAACCCTGGAGGAAGAGTAACCACTCATCAAGAATTAAGTGAGAGAAGAATGGATTCTTGGCAAAGGAAATGGCACAGGCAGTGAAGTGGAGACGTGAAAGTGAATGCTGTCTTCAGGGAATAGTAACAAGAAAGGCAAGGCCAGTCTATATGGCACTCAGAGGAAGTGTTAGGAGACAAATCTATGGAGTATTAGGAGCTAGATAATGAAGCAAATCTTACGCCTTGCTAAGAAACTTGGCTGGCTCATAAACAAGACATTATACTGTGTTAGAAAGCAGAATGGATTCCAAATATTGAAACCGTGAACTTCTCTATGTAGTTATCTCAAGAATATAATGCTATTATAAAGATATAGAATAAAGTCATCTGCTTTAGGGCCCGTTATTCACTCTGAGTCATTAATTTTGATGTGAAAACAAAAATTCACTAGTAAAACATGCTTTAGTAGCAATGATAATATGAAAAGACATTTTCCACATCATTCCTTGTGGAAAAATAGATGGCTTTTAATTCCCCCTTTTGAATAATATATGTTCATATGAACAAATGTTAGCCTATGTTGTCTCCCAGAAAATAAATTTGGATGTTTATTCAATGAACTTTCTAAGAAAAACTTCAGATATGGTAGGTAATATTTTACTATTTTCGGTTTCTATTTGTGAGCATTCATTATTAAACAATGATTTGAATTCCAGCTCTTCAGCCCATATTCTGTACTCTCTGTGTAATGTCCATTACTGTGAATTCCTCTCAGTCTCTATTTCCACCTGAGTAAAATGGCAATAATATCTGCCTGGCAACATTAAATATTGCTTCATTAAATGTATTTCATGAGTCATCAGTCTTATTCTCTTGATCAGCCTTTATGCATACCTTACCTACAAAGAGTTGGGGTGTAGATGAGGTCTCTGGAGTGAGCAGGCTCTGGGTTCTCAGAAACTGAACCATACCCTTGAAGCACCATGTACTCTATCGGTGTTTGTTTGATTTGTGTAAGCTCAGAACACTTTTAAGGGAAAGAAAACAAGTATTGCCTTGTATTATTTTATTTTTATATTACTTGAACATACAAATGTAAACTTCTCATTATAACCTTTATACAACTAAAAATACAAGTAAAAACCTTAAATTTTAAATTACTAAGGATAATTCAATATAACTTAGGGTACCAAAAATTCTGCCTGAAAAGAGCTCAATAAAGTATTTTAAAAATACATACAAGAACATCAACCTGACTGTTGATACTCAGATTTTGTTGTGTTTGACATTCCTGTATAATCATTGGCCACCAAGTTACGGTTCAATTTTCCCACTGTTTTTCTCCCTATGATCCTATAGTTAAATATTTTTATAGTGCTTCTGCTTCGTTTTGCATTAAACCAACTTAAGTATATTATGTCTACATTAAATCTCTCCCTATTTTTATTAGTCAGTGATAAAGTAGTATTTTATGCATCAATATAACCGGAAATATAAGTGTAAATACCAATATTGGAAATTGCCTAGAAGTGCTTATCAATATAGTTCATAGTCTAATAATTGCATTATGCTTTTATTAATATTCCATTTTAATATAATAGTATACAATTAAACATATGGATTATCCATGGACACTAAAAATATTTCAGATAGTCATGAAGGTTACAGAGAAATCTAGTGTAAGAAAGAGTGGTCTAAAACAACTAAGGTAATATGACGCTTAGGAATGAAAGGATTTTTGAGCAATATTTGATAGCTTCAAATGGTATTTTGCCCTTAGCAGCATCTTCATATTTTTTAATTTTTTATTTCAGTTTTTATTATGTATTATTCTTTAGATACAGTCTCATCATTCACCCAGGCTGGAGTGAACTTTTTAAAATTTTAACTGATATATAACAGATGTACATATTTTGAGGGTAATTTGATACATTCACATGATGTGTAATGATCAAATTAGCTTAATCAGGATGCCCATCACCTTAAATATTTCTCTTTATGCTAGGAACATTTAAATTAGTCTCTTCTAGCTATTTTGAAAAGTACAACAGATTAATGCTAACTATAGTCACCCTACTGAACTATTGAACACTGGGTCTTATATCTTCTAACTGTATATTTGTACCCATTAATCAAACTCCCTTCATCTTTGCCTACCTCTTTTGGCCTCTGGTAACTACAAATCTAGTACCTTCATGGACTCCACCATTTTAACTCCCACTTATGAATGAGGACATGCAATATTTATCTTTCTGTGATTGCCTTATTTTACTTAATTTCAATTCTATTCATGTTGCTGTAAATGACAGAATTTTATTATTTTTATGTTGAATTATATACCATTGTGTAGTTCATATCACTTTTCTTTGTCCATTTAACCATTGATGGGCACTTAAGTTGATTCCATATTTTGTCTTATGAATAGTTCTGCAAAACACAGGGGAGTGTAGACAGCCCTTGGATATATTAATTTCGTTTTTTGGATATATGCCCACTAGTATAATTGCTAGATCATATGATAGTTACAAGAAAAAACCCTCAATAAACTGGGTATAGAAGGAACATACCTCAAAAAAATAAAGTCAATAATGTTTCCTATAGTGGCTGTACTAATTTTCATTCCCACCGACAGAGTACAACAGTTCCTTTCTTCCACATCCTCACCAGCATTTATTATTCCCTGTCTTTTCAATAAAAGCCATATTAACTAGGGTGAGATAATATCTCATTGTGGTTTTGATTTGGAGTCATCTGATGATTAATGATGTTCAGCATTTTTTCATATACCTATTGACCATTTGTATGTCTTATTTTGAGAAATGTCCGTTTAGACTTTTGCTCATTTTTAAATAAAAATATTTGGTGTCTTTGATATTGAGTTGTTTGAGTTCCTTTTATATTCTGGTTATTAATCCCTTGATGATGGAGAGTTTTCAATTAGGTTATTTTATTCTGTAGGTTGTCTCTTTTCTTCATATCTTTTGCTATGCAGAAACTTTTTCTTTTGAAGTAATCTCATTTGTCTATTTTTTTTGTTTCCTTTAGTTTTCTTGTATTAATTTCATAATTTCAGGACTTAGATTTAAGTCTTTAATCTCTTTTGATTTTATTTTTGTATATGGGGAGAAGAGGGATATAGTTTCATTCTTCTGCATATGGTTATCAATTTCCACACCAGTATTTATTTAAAAGAAGGATACACAATCAATGTGTAAAAATCACAAGCATTCTTATACACCAGTAACAGCCAGCCAAATCATGAATGAAGTCTCATTCACAATTGCTTCAAAGAGAATAAAATAACTAGGAATTCAACTTACAAGAGATGTGAAGGACCTCTTCAAGGAGAACTACAAACCACTGCTCAATGAAATAAAAGAGGACACAAACAAATGGAAGAACATTCCATGCTCATGGATAGGAAAAATCAATATCATGAAAATGGCCATACTACCCAAGGTAATTTATAGATTCAATGCCATCCCCATCAAGCTACCAATGACTTTCTTCACAGATTTGGAAAAAACTACTTTAAAGTTCATATGGAACCAAAAAAGAGCCCGCATTGCCAAGACAATCCTAAGCCAAAAGAACAAAGCTGGAGGCATCACGCTACCTGACTTCAAACTGTACTACAAGGCTACAGTAACCAAAACAGCATGGTACTGGTACAAAAACAGAGATAGAGACCAATGGAACAGAATAGAGCCCTTGGAAATAATACCACACATCTACAACCAGCTGATCTTTGACAAACCTGAGAAACACAAGAAATGGGGAAAGGATTCCCTATTTAATAAATGGTGAAGGGAAAACTGGCTAGCCATATGTAGAAAGCTGAAATTGGATTCCTTCCTTACACCTTACACAAAAATTAATTCAAGATGGATTAGAGACTTAAATGTTAGACCTAAAACCATAAAAACCCTAGAAGAAAACCTAGGAAATACCATTCAGGACATAGTCATGGGCAAGGACTTCATGTCTAAAACACCAAAAGCAATGGCAACAAAAGCCAACATTGACAAATGGGATCTAATTAAACTAAAGAGCTTCTGCACAGCAAAAGAAACTACCATGAGAGTGAACAGGCCACCTACAGAATGGGAGAAAATTTTTGCAATCTACTCATCTGACAAAGGGCTAATATCCAGAACCTACAAAGAACTCAAACAAATTTGCCTTTGTCAAAACTGAATTGGCTGTAAATATGTGGATTTATATCTGAGTTCTCTATTATATTCCATTGTTCTGTGTGTCTGTTTTCACCCCAGTAGCATGCTGATTTTTTTTACTATATCCTTGTAAAATATTTTGAATTCAGGTATTCAAACACCTCTGCTTTTGTCCTTCATGTTCAGGATTGCTTTGGCTATTTGAAGCCTTTTGTGGATCGACATAAATTTCAGGCTATTTTTTTTTTCTATTTCCCTGAAGAATGTCATTGGTATTTTGATAGGGATGTTTTTGAATATGTAAATTGCTTTGAATAATATTTTCATTTTAACAGTATTAATTTTTCCAATAATTAGCATAAATCACCATTTTTTGTTGCCTCTTCAATTTATTTCATTATTGTTTTATAGTATTATTTTTGTATAGTATAGGTCTTTCACATCTGTTTTTTTTTTTAATTTATTTATTATTATTATACTTTAAGTTGTAGGGTACATGTGCATAACATGCAGGTTTGTTACATATGTATACTTGTGCCATGTTGGTGTGCTGCACCCATCAACTCGTCATTTACATCAGGTATAACTCCCAATGCAATCCCTCCCCCCTCCCCCCTCCCCATGATAGGCCCCGGTGTGTGATGTTCCCCTTCCCGAGTCCAAGTGATCTCATTGTTCAGTTCCCACCTATGAGTGAGAACATGCGGTGTTTGGTTTTGTGTTCTTGTGATAGTTTGTTAAGAATGATGGTTTCCAGCTGCATCCATGTCCCTACAAAGGACACAAACTCATCCTTTTTTATGGCTGCATAGTATTCCATGGTGTATATGTGCCACATTTTCTTAATCCAGTCTGTCACTGATGGACATTTGGGTTGATTCCAAGTCTTTGCTATTGTGAATAGTGCTGCAATAAACATATGTGTGCATGTGTCTTTATAGCAGCATGATTTATAATCCTTTGGGTATATACCCAGTAATGGGATGGCTGGGTCATATGGTACATCTAGTTCTAGATCCTTGAGGAATCGCCATACTCTTTTCCATAATGGTTGAACTAGTTTACAATCCCACCAACAGTGTAAAAGTGTTCCTATTTCTCCACATCCTCTCCAGCACCTGTTGTTTCCTGACTTTTGAATGATCGCCATTCTAAGTGGTGTGAGATGGTATCTCATTGTGGTTTTGATTTGCATTTCTCTGATGGCCAGTGATGATGAGCATTTTTTCATATGTCTGTTGGCTGTATGAATGTCTTCTTTTGAGAAATGTGTGTTCATATCCTTTGCCCACTTTTTGATGGGGTTGTTTGTTTTTTTCTTGTAAATTTGTTTGAGTTCTCTTTTTTTTATAATTAACTTAAGTTTTGCTGATTTTAGTTTTCAAGAAAAAGGTTTTTCATTTATATGGTTTTCTGTATTTTTTATTTTCATTTATTTCCAATCTGATTTAATTCTTTCTTTCTTTCCACTAATTTTGGATTTGGTTTGTTCTCGATTTTCTAGTTCCTTGAGGTGTATCATTACATTAGGTTATTTATTTAAAGTCTATTTTTATGCAAATATTTATTGCTATAAACCTCATGCCTAGTACTACTTTTGCTGTTTCTCAGATTTTTTATGTTGTCTTTTAAGAACTTTTCAAATTTTCCTTCTTCATTTATTCATTGACCCATTGGTCATTCAGGAGCATGTTGTTTAATTTTGATGTGTTTGTGTAGTTCTTGAGTTTTCTCTTATTACGTATTTCTACTTGTATTACAGTGTGTTCAGAAGAAATACTTAATATTATTTCTATTTATTTGAATTTATTGACATTTGTTTTGTGGCCTAAGATATAGCCTGTTCTGAAAACATTTCCATGTGTTGATAAAAAGAATGTTTATTCTGTTGCCATTGGGTGAAATGTTCTGTAAATCTCAATTATTCCTATTTGATCTAGTGTGTAGTTTAACTCTGATGTTTCCTTGTGGATATTCTGTTTTAGTGATCTGTCCATTACTGTAAGTGATGTGTTGAAGTTTTCAATGGTTATTAAATTGCAGTCTGTATCTTCCTTCAGATTAATTCATGTTGTTTTATATACTTCTGTGTTTCAGTGTTGTGTGCATTACTATTTATATTGGATATATCCTCTTGCTGAATTGAAATATTTATCATTATGCAGTGACATTTTTCTCTTTTACAGTCTTGACTTCCAGTCGTTTTATCTAAACATACCTACCTTTATTTATTTTAGTATCCACTAGAATGGAATATCTTATTCTTTCTATCCCTTTACTTGCAGTCTATGTGTGTCTTTACAGGTGAAATGGATTTCTAGTAGACAGCATAGTTGGTTTTTGTTTATTCAATCAGCCACTCTTTTTTATAATTGGGAAGTTAAGTTCAATTGCATTCAATGCTGTTAGTGGTAATACACAAGGACTTACTGCCATTATTTTTTTTGCTTGTTTTATATTTCATTTGAAACTCTTTTGTCCCTTTTTTCATTTTTTTAATTGTCTTTGTGGTTAAGTGATTTTCTCTGGTAGTATATTTTAATTCACTGCTTTTTAACATACCTATTGCAGGTTTCTGCCTTGTGGTTACCACGAGGTTTACAAAACCTATTATAGATGTAATAACTAATTTTAAAGAGATATCAACTTATAAAAAAAGAACAAAAAATGTTTAAAACTACATTTTAACTCCATTCCCCCCAACATTTTGACTTTTTGTTGTCTCAATTTACATATTTTAATATTGTCTATCTCTGAACAGATTTCTCTATTTTTGGTTTTGATATATTTGTCTTTTAGGCTTCATACTAGAGATAGGAGTGGATTGCATCTCACAAAATTCAGCATTAGAGTATTATAAGGTGGTCTATTTAGTTAACTTTTTCTGCAGGATTTATACCTCTAAATATCTTTTTGCAATTTTTTTTTTTTCCTTCAGATTGAAGCACACTCTTTAGTATTTCTTGGAAGGTGGGTCTGCTGGTGATAAATTCTCTCAACTACTTGTCTGTGAAAAATCTTCTCCCTCCTTTATATTTGAAGACTAGTTTTGCTGGATGCAGTATTTTTGAATGGTAGTGTTTTATTTGTCTCATTTTCTCTCAGTACTTTGAAAATGTTATCCCATTATCTGTATGGTTTCCATTGAGATGTCTGTTGCCACATGAATTGGAGCTCCTTTATAGGTTATTTGCTTCTTTTATCTTGCTACTTTTCGGATCCTTTCTTTGTCCTTGACTTTGAAGAGTTTGATTACTAGTCCAAGAAATCTGCCTTGTGCTAATCTTATTTAGAATGAATCTGTTTGGTATTCTCTGATCTTCTTGTATCTGGATATTTGTATCATTCTCAAGTTTTGGAAAGCTTTTGTTATTATATCTTTGAATAAGCTTTCTTTTCCTTCCTCTTGCTAAATTCCCTCTTGAGTATCAATTATCTTTAGTTCTGGCCTTTTTGAGGTATTTTTCTATATTCTATAGGCAATCTACACTGTTTCCCTTTTTACTCTTTTGTCACATTTTTCCCCCATGTGTTTTCAGATATCCTAATTTTGAGCTCGCTGATTCTTCTTAATTCATTTTGATACTGGAGGCTTTTAATATATTTGTCAGTTTAGCAATTGTATTCTTCAGTTCTAAGAATTCTGCTTGATATTTTAAAATTATTTTAATATTGTTGCTAAATTTCTTGATAAATGTATGAATTGCTTTTCTATGTTATCTTAGAGATCACTGAGTTTCCTTAAAATTATTACTTTGAATATTTGGTCATAAAGCTCACATATCACAATCTTATAAGGGTTAGTCACTGCCTCCTTGCTTTGTTAATTTGAGGTCTTTCTTGTCTGGTTTATTTTGATTTTTCACTTGGATATGTTTGCTTAGTCTTGCAATTTACCAGTTGAGTTTCTTTACTTTATCTCCTGCTGGGTCTCTGTCTCCTTTTTGACATTAGATGTTTCACCCAGGTTGGCCTTGGCGCTAGTAACTGATCAGAGTACTGCCTGTTTCAAATGGTAGAAGTCCCTAAGGAGATATCCCAGTAGTGAGGGAAGCTGGCTAATGGTTCATGCCTAGGGGAACTAAAGAGTGTACCTTCTGTAGCACAGTGCTTCTGAAAAGACTATCTGATTTGGTGTGTCTTTTTACCTGTTTATAGAGCAAAGTTTCCAGGTCTGGGGATAGTAATCGCATTCTCTGCGAAAAGGTTTCCTGCCAGGGAACCAAGATGGTTGGAAAGCTGGTTGTCACAAGAATTTTACTTGTAGAAATTGTGAGTCAGGGGAAAACGCTTGCACACTTGGTCCCAAGCGGATTGGAGGCTCAATACCACAAATATGACAATCCAATTATTTTACCATCTCCTTGGAGATTTCACTTCACTGTGTCTGTGGGAACTGTCTCATCCTCATATTTCAGATTTGTTTTATTACTGGTGATAATGTGTCTGGAACTGGTCAGTTCTTGGTCTCGCTGACTTCAAGAATGAAGCCACAGACCCTCGCCGTGAGTGTTACAGTTTGTAAAGATGGTGTGTCTGGAGTTTGTTCCTTCAGATGTTCAGATGTGTCTGTAGCTTCTTCCTTCTGGTGGGTTCACGGTCTCTCTGAGAGGAGTGAAGCTGCAAACCTTCTCAATGAGTATTACAGCTCTTAAAGGCGGCGCATCTGGAGTTGTTCATTCTTCCCAATGAGTTTGTGGTCTTGCTGGCTTCAGGAGTGAAGCTGCAGACCTTTGTGGTGAATGTTACAGCTCTTAAAGGCAGCATGAACCCAAAGAGTGAGCAGCAGCAAGATTTATTATAAAGGGCGAAAGAACAGAGCTTCCGTAGTGGGGAAGGGATACCCAAGAGCGTTGTCTCTGGCTGGCTCAGGCAGCCTGGTTTTATTCTCTTATCTAACCCCACCTACATCCTGCTGATTGGTCCATTTCACAGAGAGTTGATTGGTCCATTTTGACAGAGTGCTGATTGGTGCATTTACAATCCCTGAGCTAGACACAGAGTGCTAGACAGAAAAGTTCTCCAAGTCACTACTAGGTTAGCTAGACAAAGAGTACTGATTGGTGTATTCACAAACCCTGGGCTAGACACAGAGTGCTGATTGGTGTATTTACAAACCCTGAGCTAGACACAGAGTGCTGCTTGGTGCATTTACAATCCTTTAGCTAGACACCGAGTACTAGACAGAAAAGTACTCCAAGTCCCCACTAGGTTAGCTAGATACAGAGTACTGATTGGTGTATTTACAAACCCTGAGCTAGACACAGAGTGCTGACTGGTGCATTTACCATCCCTTAGCTAGACATAAAGGTTCTCCAAGTCCCCACTAGACTCAGGAGCCCAGCTAACTTCATCTAGTGGAGCCCGCACCAGGGCTGCAGGCAGAGCTGCCTGCCAGTCCCAGCTGTGCCTGCACTCCTCAGCCCTTGGGCAGTCATGGGACTGGGAGTCATGGAGCAGGGGGCGGCACCCATCGGGAGGCTCTGGGCTCGGGAGCCCACCGCGGAGGGAAGGGCTTGGACATGGCAGGCTGCAGGTTGGGAGCCCTTCCTCGTGGGGAGGTGAGGAGGTGGCTGAGGCCCGGTGAGAATTCAAGCATGGTGCATAGGGGCTGGCAGTGCTGGGGGACCAGGCGAAACCTAGGCAGGTGCTGGTCTGGGTGCTAAGCCCCTCACTGCCCTGGGCTGGCAGTGCCAGCCGCCACCACAAGCAGAGGGAGCCAGCTCCGGCCTCAGCCAGCCCAGAGAGGGGCTCCCACAGTGCAGTGGCGGACTCCTCAAGTCAGCCAGAGTGGACACCAAAGGCGAGGAGGCACTGTGAGGACTGCTAGCACATTGTCACCTCTCAATAACATTAGTGCTGTATATTTGTTTTTAATGATCTGTGGTGGGAAATAAAGCCAATTTGCATATATCCTGCTACTTCGGAACTTGAAAGTTCCAGTATCTTCATAAAATAATATAAATGTTTTGAGAAAATTCTCAGGCTACCTTTTGATCTGTGGTGGGAAATAAAGCCAATTTGCATATATCCTGCTACTTTGGAACTTGAAAGTTCCAGTATCTTCATAAAATAATATAAATGTTTTGAGAAAATTCTCGGGCTACCTTTTAGATAACATTCAGAAGATATTTGAGATTTTTAAGAAATAAAACAGTTTTATTTTTTGTACCATAGAAAATCATTCTCATTTTTTTCTATAGGCTCTGAGAAACATTTCATAAGAGCAATTAGTTTTGTTTTGAATTTTGAGTTCATGAAACATGTTTTGTCATTTCAGTGGCTAAAACGTACTTGATATAGAACATCCTAACTGATGTCTTACACAGAACATTTTTTTCTTAAATTTAACTCTCATATTGTGAGTCAAAGATTATAATTCTTGTTTTGATTATGTAGCAACTGAGGCTAAGAAGAGTGGAAGTAATTCACTAAAGTTCTGCAGTGAGCAAAAGATTATAATCAGGAGCTAAACCCAGGCTAATGTAACTCCCTAACCCCTTATTCTCCACTCTAGCAATAGGTGTGTCCAATTTTTCAGAACTGTTTTTAATACGATGCTTATCTCTAATATGTGAGGTCTGGTGTGTTAATTATACAGTTTTTCTACTTATTTTAATAAAATACATATATGTACATCTATTTGTACATAGTGAAAAACTGTGAATTCAATTCTAGTTTCAAAACTTCTAACAGCATGTTTGCATCCAGATATGTAACTAGTTTATATGCTAATCTAAAAAGAATATGACACTGTAAATATTTGAAAAGTCATGGTCACAAATATAAGAAGACAATTTTGGTGCTTTCCATGAATTCCCAAATCTCCTAGAGTTATGAAAGCATCTTCAAGACATCTCACAACCCTCCCATTATCTGTTAAAGATGAAATCCAATATTTGTATCTTTTGGTTATTTTTACAGTGACATTTTCTAAGCATATAAGCAGATGTGCAGGGACCTTAGGGGAAATAAACTCCACTCATAATTACCTCTCCTCTGCTAAGCCAGAGTACACCTGTGAAATCTTTGCAGAACAACATTTATAAGCAGGAAATGTTAAAATTTAGAATGAATTCATTTATATTCTTTTTATACATATGTTTTCTATTGTTGTGAATATCAGGTGACAAATCAAGCACTAAAATATTAAATATTTCTATATTAGTATAAATGTTACTGAAATAGTATGTGTAAATAAGATATTAGATAGCCAGTGCCAGTCCTCATTTCCCTGCAGAGACACCAGCATAAAAATAACATATGGACCAAAATACCTTTTGAAAACACTGAAACCCAATTAATAAGTTGCAGTACCCAAAGTTTAGTGCAAAGCTACCAACAGCCACATTGAAATAGGTAAAAAGAGACATTTTGGTTTACCTGCAATTACCCCACCCCCAAACTGTCATGGCTTAATTTCCTGAGGAGGGAAGCCTAGTATGCAGCTTCTTCACAGGGGAGGTAAAAGAAAATTGGAAGGTGTATTCTGGCTTTTTGGAGGGCTGATCTTGTATCAATTTCTGCCTTACCTGACTCAGAAAATTGATGGAGTTGTGAGAGTTTGCGTGGCTGGGAAAACTGAAAATAAGGGAGAGTGAGGGTGGCATAGTGCAGCACCAAAGAAATTACGGTGCTTTTATAAATGCTCTAGTACCACTCAGCACAACTGGGAGGGTGTGCCCAATTTGGGGTTTCTCCCTCAGGAGGGAGAGAAAAGAGTGGAATATGTGTCTGATCTTCTGGTTTTCCAAAAGGCTATCTAAAGAACTGGTTTCTGTCTTGCCTGACTTAGAGTATGGACAAGGAGCCAGCATACTTTGGATGTCTTGGACCACTGAGAATAAAAGAGTACAGGGAGACTTGCTGCTGCAGCACCACAGAACCTGCAGTACTGCGGGCAAACACCAGAAATAACCAGAGATTACCAGCTCCTGAAAAGAAAACCAGCAGCTCCCTCTAATTGGGGTTACATGCACAGACTTGGAGAATTTTCAACTCCCCACCAAGAGGTTTTATAGGTCCCCAGAATCTCTAGTCAGATTGCCTGTTGAAGATATTACCAGGTATGAAGCCAGCCCATAAGAACTTGCAGAAGAATAGATTTTTCTAACACATAAATCTAGGCAACCAAAAGTACAAGGCAAATGAGACAAAACAGCAACAACAAACAAACCAGAGAATCAAAGCTTAGCAAAAAAACAGCAAGAACAAAAGTCTCTGAGAACTAATCCCCCAAAAATGGAGATCTCTGAATTACCTAACAAATAATTCAAAATATTTATTGTTTAAAAAAATTCCATAATCTACAAGAGAATGCAGATGAGCAATGAAATAAAATCAGGAAAATAATTTAAAAACAAAATAAGATCATTAACAAAGAAATAGAATATATGCAAAAGAACTAAATTCTGAAGCTGAAGAATACAATAAGTGAATTGAAAGCTTTACTAGGAGTCAAAAGCAGAATAGCAGAAATCAGTGAACTTGAAGATAATTCATCTAAAATTATTAAATCAGAGAATTCTTTAATAGAAAAGTAAACAAAGCTTAAATAATTTTTTACTTTCAAGCCAACCAATATATCCACTATGAAAATTTCAGAAGAGTGAAAAGAACAGAATGGTTATGTGAAGAAATAATGATCCAAGAGTTCAGAAAGGAATGGACATTAAAATTCAAAATTTTTAAAGAGTTATAAATAAGATAAAGACACAGAGATTCATACCTAGAAACATTATCATCAAATTCACAAAAGTCAAAAGACAATAGAATTTGAAAGTAGCAAGAGAAAGGTGACTCATAACATAAAAGAAAGCTTCTATATAAGTATCAGTAGGTATCTCAGCAGAATAATTTCAGGCTAGAGGAAGTGAAATATTCAAAATGCTGAAAGAAAAAAAGAAATTTTATACTGAAAATAGTATATCCAGCAAAACTGTTATTCAGAAAAAAGGGGAAAATGAATACTTTCTTAGGTAAATAAAACCTGAGAGAGTTCATCACCACTGCACTTGTATTATAAGAAATGCTAATGGCAGTCTTGCAATGTGAAGCAAAGGGGAACTAGACAGAAACACGAGATCTCATGAAAATATAAAGCTCACTACTACAGGTAAATATGTAGACAAATACAGAATACTGTATTATTGCCATAGTGGTGCATAAAACATTTTTAATTTTTATATAGAATTTGAAAGACAAAGGCATAAAAAGAATTTACTCTAAATATGTTATTAGAAGTACTACTATATATATATAATTTATGGTATCAATAAAATGGGAGTGAAGATACATGAAAGGGAATATTTTTTGTGTATGAAGATTTTTTTCTGCTCAAAATAGTTATATATTTATTTATTTATTTATTTATTTATTTATTTGAGATGCAGTCTCACTCTGTCATCCAGGCTGGAGTGCAGTGGCGAAATCTTGCCTCACTGTAAGCTCCGCCTCCCGGCTTCACGTCATTCTCCTGTCTCAGCCTCCCAAGTAGCTGGGACTACAGGCGCCTGCCGCCACGCCAAGCTATTTTTTTTTTTTTTTTTGTATTTTTGTAGAAACAGGGATTTCACTGTGTTAGTCAGGATGGGCTCGATCTCCTGACCTCGTGATCCGCCTGCCTCGGCCTCCCAAAGTGCAGGGATTACAGGTGTGAGTCACCACACCGAGCCCAAAATAGTTATATATTTAAGATGTTTTATGTAATCTCCATAGTAGACCCAAAGACAATATCTATAGATGATACACAAAGGAAATGATAAATCAAAACATGAGAACACAAAAAAATCAATATGGCACAAAGAAAGGCAGCTGGAGAACCAAATAAGAACAAAATAAATATATATAAAAAAATGCAGTAGTAAGTTCTTTCTCAAAATTAGTAATTACTTGGAATGTAAATCAATTAAACTCTTCCATCAAAAGAAACAGAGTGGCTGAATAAATTTTAAAAGAAGATGCATTCTTTCTATAAGAGACTCATCTTAAACATAATAACACATGGAGTCCGAAAGTGAAAGAATGGGGGAAAAGGTTCCTGCAATTCATAAACAAAAGAGAGCAGGGATGATTGTATTTATAATATAAAAATAAACTTTAGTTAAAAACACAAGGGACAAAGAGTGATGTTGTATAATGAGAAATGAAGAAATACACCAGAAAATATAACAATTATAAATGTATCTATATCTACAATCCAAGCAACCAAAATATAAGAAGCATATATTGACAGAATATAAAATGGAAGAGGTAGTGACATAGTAATAGTAGGATAATTCAACAACTAACTTTGAATAATGGCTAGAACAACCTGATAGAAGACTAATAAAGAAACAGAAGATGAGAAAAATATAGACAAAATAGACCCAACAGACATATACAAAACTCTTCACCCAACAATATCAGAATATACATTCTTCTCAAGTATACATGAAACTTTCTCAGCGATGGACCATGTTAGACCACCAAACACATCTTAACAAATTTAAGTATTTTGAATAAGTATCTAATCTGACCCCAGTGGAACCAAACTAGAATTCAATTGCAGTATGGAAACTAGAAATTTACAGGTATTTGAAAGTTAAATGAAGCCCTCTTAAAAAACCAATGAATCAAAGAAAAAAAAAAAAACACAATTGGAAAATATCTTCAGACAAATAAAAACAAAACCACAATAAACATATAGGTTTAAGAAAAAAGTAGTACTAAGAAGGGAAGTATATTATAGTAAATGGTTACATTTCAAAACAACAATTTCAAATCCAGAACTTACTTCACACTTCAATAAACTATAAAACAACATCAATCTGTACCCATAGTTGGAAGAAGGGAAACAAATATGAGAGCAGTCATAAATGAAAGAATGGGAAAAAAATGAAGGTTTTTAAATTTAATTTTTACTTTAGATTCTGGGGTACATGTGCAGGTTTGTTACATGGGTGTATTATGTAATGCTGAGGTGTGGGAAATGAATGATTCTGCCACCCAGTTAGTGAGCATAGTAACTAAGTCATACCAGCCTTGTCCCACTTCCTCCATTCTGACTATGGTGGTCCCCAGTGTCTGTTGTTGCCATCTTTATGTCTATGAGTGCCCAATCTTTAGCTCCCACTTATAAGTGAGACCAGGCAGTATTTGTTTTTCTGTTCTTTATTAATTCATTTGGAATAATGGCCTCCAGTTGCATCTATATTGCTGTAAGCATCATAATTTGGTTCTTTTTAATGGTTTTCCAGTATTTCATAGTGTATACGTACCACATTTTCTTTATTCAATCCACCGTTGATGGGCAACTAGGTTAATTCCTTGTCTTTACTATTGTGAATAGTGCTGTGATGAACATGCGAGTACAGTTCAGTGTCTCTTTGGTAGAATGATTTATTTTATTTTGGATATGTATCTAGTAATTGTATTGCTGGGTCAAATGGTAGTTCGATTTTAAGTTGTTTGAGAAATTCCCAAACTAGTTTCTATAATGGCTGAACTACCTACATTGTAACCAGCAGTGTATAAGCATTCCCTTTTATCCGCAATTCCATCAACATTTTTTTTATTATACTTTAAGTTCAAGGGTACGTGTGCATAAAGTTCAGGTTTGTTATATATGTATAAATGTGCCATGTTGGTGTGCTGCACCCATTAACTCGTCATTTACATTAGGAATATCTCCTAATGCTATCCCTCCCTGCTTTCCCCACTCCATGACAGGCCCCAGTGTGGGATGTTCCCCTTCCTGTGTCCAAGTGTTCTCATTGTTCAATTCCCACCTATGAATGAGAACATGCAGTGTTTGGTTTTCTGTTCTTGCAATAGTTTGCTGAGAATGATGGTTTTCAGCTGCATCCATGTCCCTACAAAGGACATGAACTCATCCATTTTTAAGGCTGCATACTATTCCATGGTGTATATGTGCCACATTTTTTTAATCCAGTCTGTCACTGATGGACATTTGGGTTGGTTCCAAGTCTTTGCTATTGTGAATAGTGCCGCAATAAACATACGTGTGCATGTGTCTTTGTAGCAGCATGATTTATAATCCTTTGGGTATATCCCCAGTAATGGGATGGCTGGGTCAAATGGTATTTCTAATTCTAGATCCTTGAGGAATTGCCACACTGTCTTCCACAATGGTTGAACTACTTTACAGTCCTACCAACAGTGTAAAAGTGTTCCTATTTCTCCATATCCTCTCCAGCACCTGTTGTTTCCTGACTTTTTAAATGATCACCATTCTAACTGGTGTGAGATGGTATCTCATTGTGGTTTTGATTTGCATTTCTCTGAAGATAAGCATTTTTTCATGTGTCTGTTGGCTACATAAATGTCTTCTTTTGAGAAGTGTCTGTTCATATCCTTTGCCCACTTTTTGATGGGGTTATTTGTTTTTTTCTTGTAAATTTGTTTGAGTTCTTTGTAGGTTCTGGATATTAGCCCTTTGTCAGATGAGTAGATTGTAAAAATTTTCTCCCATTCTGTAGGTGGCCTGTTCGCTCTAGTGGTAGTTTCTTTTGCTGTGCAGAAGCTCTTTAGTTTAATTAGATCCCATTTGTCAATTTTGGCTTTTGCTGCCACTGATTTTTGTATTTTAGACATGAAGTACTTGCCCATGCCTATGTGCTGAATGGTATTTCCTAGGTTTTTTTTTTAGGGTTTTCATGGTTTTGGGTCTAACATTTAAGTCTCTAATCCATCTTGAATTAATTTTTGTGTAAGGTGTAAGGAAGGAATCCAATTTCAGCTTTCTACATATGGCTAACCAGTTTTCCCTTCACCATTTATTAAATACGGAATCCTTTCCCCATTTCTTGTTTTTGTCAGGTTTTTCAAAGATCAGATGGTTGTAGATGTGTGGTGTTATCTCTGAGGATTCTGTTCTGTTCCATTGGTCTCTATCTCTGTTTTTGTACCAGTACCATGCTGTTTTGGTTACTGTAGCCTTGTAGTATAGTTTGAAGTCAAGTAGCGTGATGCCTCCAGATTTCTTCTTTCGACTTAGGATTGTCTTGGCAATGCGGGCCCTTTTTTGGTTCCATATGAACTTTAAAGTAGTTTTTTCCAATTCTGTGAAGAAAGTCATTGGTTGTTTGATGGGGATGGCATTGAATCTGTAAATTACCTTGGGCAGTATGGCCATTTTCATGATACTGATTCTTCCTATCCATGAGCATGGAATATTCTTCCATTTGTTTGTGTCCTCTTTTATTTTCTTCTGCAGTGGTTTGTAGTTCTCATTGAACAGGTCCTTCACATCCCTTGTAAGTTGGATTCCTAGGTATTTTATTCTATTTGAAGCAATTGTGAATGGGAGTTCACTCATGATTTGGCTCTCTGTTTGTCTGTTAATTGTGTATAAGAATGCTTGTGATTTTTGCACATTGATGTTGTATCCTGAGACTTTCCTGAAATTGCTTATCAGCTTAAGGAGATTTGGGCTGAGACGATGAGGTTTTCTAAATATACAATCATGTCATCTGCAAATAGGGACAATTTGACTTCCTCTTTTCCTAATTGAATACACTTTATTTCTTTCTCCTGCCTGATTGCCCTGGCCAGAGCTTCCAACACTATGTTGAATAGGAGTGGTGAGAGAGGGCATTTATTTATTTAGTTTTTAGTAATAGCCATTCTGACTGGTGTGAAGTGTTTTGGCATTACATTTCTCTGACGATTTGTGATGTAGACGATTTTTTTCATGTTTGTCAGCCACTTGTATGTTTTCTTTTGAGAAGTATTCGTTATGCCTTTTGTCTGTTTTTTACTGGGATTAGTGTTTTTAGTTTTTGCTTGTTGATTTGAATTTCTTATAGATATAGACCTTTTTTGGATTCTTAGTTTGCAAATATTTTCTTCCAATCTCTAGATGGCCTGTTTACACTGTTGGTAGTTTCTTTGGCTGTGCAGAAGCTCTTTAATTTAATTAGATCCCCCTTGTTAATTTTTGTTTTTGTTGCAATAGTTTTTGAGGACTTAGTTATTAATTGCTTTTCAAGGCTTATGTCCACAATGGTATTTCTTATATTTTCTTCTAGGATTCTTATAGTTTGAGGTCTTACATTTAAATCTTTAATCCATCTTTATTTAATTTTTGTATATGGTGAAAGGTAGTCATACAGTTTCATATTTTTGCATATGTTTAGCCTGCTATCCCAGAGTAATGTATTGGATAGGGAGTCTTTTCTGCATTGTTTTTTTTTTGTTGAGTTCAGATCAATGGCTAAATCTCAGATGGCTAGAAATGTGCAGCTTTTTCTCTGGGTTCTTTATTCTGTTCTGTTAGTTTATGTGTCTGTTTTTGTACCAGCACTGTACTGTTTAGGTTACCATAGACTTATGGTGTGGCTTGAAGTTGGGTAATGTGATGCCTCTGGCTTTCTTCTCTTTGCTTAGGATTCCTTTTGTCATTTGAGATTTTATAGTCCCATATTAATTTTAGAATTTTTTAATAATTCTATTAAATAATAACATTGATAGTTTGATAGAAATAGTGCTAAATTTGTAGATTGCTTTGGGCAGTGTGGCAGTTTTCGTGATATTGGTTTTTCCAATTGATGAGCGTGTAAAATTTTTCCATTTGTTTGTGTAATCTATAATGTCTTTTAGCAGCATTTTAGGGTTCTCCTTGCAGAGATCTTTCACCTCCTTGGTTAGGTGTATTTCTAGGTATTTTGCTTTTTTATGGATTTTGTATATGGGATTGCATTCTTGATTTTGTGTCCAGAGTTGGTTCCTGCCAGTGGGTTTGTGGTCTCGCTGACTTCAAGAATGAGGCTGTGGACCTTCGTTGTGAGTGTTGCAGCTCTTAAAGATGGCATGGATTCAAACAGTGAGCAGTAGCAAGGTTTATTGTGAAGAGAAAAGGACAAAATTTCCACAGTGTGGAAGGGGACCCAAGCAGGTTGCCACTGCTGGCTGGGGTGGCCAGTTTTTATTCCCTTATTGTCCCCTCCCATGTTCTGTTTCTGTCATATCAGAGTGCCCTTTTTTCAATCCTCCCTGCGATTGGCTACTTTTAGAATCCTGCTGATTGGTGTGTTTTACACAGTGCTGATTGGTGTATTTTACAGAGTGCTGATTGGTGTGTTTTACAATCCTCTTGTAAGACAGGAAAGTTCTCCAAGTCCTCACTCGACCCAAGAAGTCCACCTGGCCTCCTCTCTCAATCCACCCTCTAAACAGGACATCCCAATTGCTGTTGGGAACTGGACGATGACCGCTCTAGTTACTTCCTGCTGGATGGGGTGAAGCAGAGTCCCTGCAGTTGTATTGTCCTCCAGTGGGGAACTCTCTAGGCCAGTCAAAGGGCCAGTGGGTCAGTCCAGGGGTCCTCCGCAGATGTTGTGAGTTGAGCTCATTTGGGGTTCCATTTATAAGACCATCTGTAGCTTGATGGCCTCAATCCTGAAGGAAACAATTTTAACAAGGAGGTTAAAAATACAAGGCCCTAAAGGCAAATAGTAGCAAGATGGCTGTCATGGACCTAGAAAGGGGAGAAGCCATGTCATCCAACTCCAGAGGTTGGTATAAGAGTTTGAAAGGCGTTGCCAGATTTCAGAAGCCTTTTTCTGTAAACACCGGGTGGCATCTCATACTATTCCTGACTGGTTAGTGTAAAAACAACACTCTTCCCCTAAGAAGGTGCAATGTCCTCCTTTCACAGCAGTGAGGAAGTCTAGGCCTCAGCGGTTTTGGAGAGTCACTGCTGCTGAAGAGTCTATTTGGGGTTGTAGAGTAAGGATAGATTTTGTAAACTGTCTGAGAAATCCTTTAAGAGCGTGTATTAGCAGGATAATGAAGTAGATAACCTGGCTATTCTGGTTACTGTAGCAGTGGCCATTCCTAACCCTGTAGGTAGGGGTATTAGTTGTATGGCCCTACACTGAAGGACTTGAGCTTTGAGGGACACTAATAGGGTCTGATTTCCTGGGGGCAATGTCATTGTTGGGACTTAGGAGGACTAAGGTGCAGGTGCCTGTCCAGTTGGTGGGGAGACAGATGTGAGTTGAAGTTCCACATAAGAAGAATATGCCTTGGCTAGGTAGGCAGAACTGGTTGTGTATGTTAAAAAGATGTGTGAGTTTGGTGTTTTCATTTTCCCATACTCCTAGAGTACTTGCCAAGGTAGCTCTGGTGAGTTGCTGGAAAGGAGTGTTGGGAGCAAACTGAGTGGTTCCCTGTGTTCTAGTTTCCCATTGGAGAAAAAACTGTTAAGCAGTGGCTGATAGAGAGATACAAAGCCAGCAGTCATTTGCCAGGGAAGGATTGCACTGGTTTAACAGAGTGGGTTGAGAGTTTTGTAGAGTTAATTATGAGCTAGTGGAAGGGGAGGGTGACTATGTGGAGTGTCCAAGGAAGCAGGAGGGATAGATAGGCAAAGAGTAAGTAGGAAGGTAAGGAGGGTGCCCTGGAAGATGAGATCATTTTATCCAGTCTGGGTTAAAGGGAGGAGTAAATTGCTGACAAAAAGAAGGATGATAGAAAAAAGGTTGATGTAATTCGGATTTTTGTTCCAGCAGGAGCTACAGTATGTAGTCCTACTGCAAAGAGTATGGTTAATATACTGCTTAATTATGTGATGAAACAGTAAAAGGATTCCATTAAGGGGGCAAGGAGAGGTGTTAAAGATTATGTAGGTTTTCACTTATCTTTTTTAAATAGGAAGGGTATTTTTTTCCTCAGGATCAGCAGTAGGAGCCTTTTTAGTCTGGAATGTTCCCTTCAGAAATAGGAGATGCAAGTCCTCCAATGGTTTACAGGTGTATCGAGGCTAGTCTGGCTGATCTTGGGACTCCTGAGCTGAGAGTCCTGCAGGTTCTTGCGGGGGGTTGTGGGGGAGTTTAACTTAGATGTAGTAAATCCAAGATTCCACTCCTGCCACCTTAACTGCAGTTGGGGTAAAGAGGATTACCGAGTATGGTCCTTCCCACGAGGAATCTGTAGATGGGGAGGTAGAGGAGAGGGACTTGACCAACACTAGATCTCCGGGTTGGAAAAACTCTGTTCCCTTATCTCTGTGACATCCTTTGGGTAGGTTTTTAGGGTTTTGGTGATATTTTGCCAATGAAGTTATATCCTTGACCAAGTTGGCTATTTCCTGATCAAGTAGGAAGTCATTTGTGAGAAAGGTCATCCATATAGTATTTCGTATGGACTGAACGCCATTTTGTGAGGAGAAGTTTGTATTCTCAACAATGCCATGGACAAGAGAGTAAGCCATGGGAGATTAGTTCCTTGAGTTAGTTTCCTTAAGTGCATCTTGAGTGTTTCATTTGCCTTCTGGACCTTCCCTGAGGATTGTGGCCTCCAGGCACAGCGAAGATAATATTGTATCCCTAGTGCCTTGGAAATTCCCAGAGTTACCTTGGCTTTAAAAGCCAGACCATTGTCACTTTGTAAGCTTTGAGGAAGCCCATATTTAGGAATTATTTCATGAATTAGGACTTTAACCACTTCCTGAGACTTCTCTGTCTTGCAGGGGAAGGCTTCTATCTGATCTGTAAAGGTATCAACACAGCCCAACCAGTATTGAAATCCCCTTGAGTTAGGCATATGGGTGAAGTCCAACTGCCAGTCCTCTCTGGGATAGTGCCCTATTCTTTGTTCCCCCAGAGGGGCTTTATGATGAACCAAAGGATTATTCCTTTGGCACACCTAACAGGCTTTGACTGCTTGTTGGATGTCCGGAGGAGATTTGTCCCTGTAAATAGGGATTTGGCCATTTGATGAGTGCTCTCAATACCCATATGAAAAGTTAGGTAGAGGGTCTCAAGTATTTTTCACTGGCTGGCTTCAGGTATGAGTACCTTTCTCTCTTCTGTTGTTAACCACCCCAAGGGGAGAAAACTATGCCCCCATGAAAGTCCCATTCTGTTTCAGTCAGGGAATAGTGGGGCTTAATCTCTTGGAGAGGGTTGTTCCATACCAAGGATCCTTCTGTAGGCATTTCTAATGGGATGTTCCACCTGGCAGAAATTTTGGCCTCAGCGTCTGCCTGATGGTTTCCTTCTGCCTTTTCTCCTTCACTTTTTTGATGGTTTTGTCAGTGTAAGACTGTCACCTCCTTGGGGTTTGCACTGCGTGCAATAACTCCATGATTTCCTCGTGGTATTTAATGGGGATTCTCCAAGAGGTTAGGAACTCCCTTTCTTTCCATGTTGCAGCATGGTCATGCAGGATTAGAAAAGCATACATACTGTCTGTATACACATTTATTCTTTTTTCTTTTGCCAGTTCTAAGACTCGGGTAAGTGCCACTAGTTCTGCGAACTGGGCACTGGTCCCTAGAGGAAGAGGCTTACTTTCAAGTACTGTTACATCACTAACTATGGCATAACCTGGCCTGCGTATCACATTCTCCACAAATGAACTTCCATCAGTATACAGGTTAAGGTCATGATTAGCTAAGGGGACCTCTAAGAGATCCTCTTAGGCAGCATAAGTCTGGGTTACAATTTGTTGGCAGTCATGCTCAATTGGTTCCCCATCCTCTGGGAGAAAAGTAGCAAGGTTGAGGGCTGCACATATGTGTATTTGAAACACTGGTCCCTCAAGGCATAGTGCCTGGTATCTAAGCAGGTGTTTGTGTGATAACCATAAATTTCCTTCGGCACCTAATATGCCATTTATATCATGAGTAGTCCAAAAGGTGAGATCCTTTCCTTGTATTATTTTGATAGCCTCTGATACCAAGATGGCCACTGCCACAACTACCAATAAACAGTGGGGCCAGCCTTTTGCTACCACATCAATTTCCTTACTTAGGTATGCCATTGGTTGTGGGCTTGTCCCTCAAGTTTGAGTAAGGACTCCAAGAGCTATTGCCGCTTTCTCTGTGATATATAAAGGGAAATTTTGTCCTGTGGGAAGGCTTAAGGCTAGAGCTTGTACTAGGGCCTGCTTTAAGGTTTTGAAGGCTGTTTCTGCCTCTGGTTCCCATTCTACTAGATGAGTATTTGCCCTCTGGGTCTTCTTGATTAGAGTATAGAGTGGCCTAGCCATCTTGCTGGGTCTGGGGATCCACAGTTGGCAAAAGCCAGTGATCCCAAGGAACCCCTGGAACTATTTTAATGTCTTAGGGTGAGGACAAGTCAATATAGGCTGTATTCATTGTTTGCTGAGGGCCCTGGTTCCTCTGGCTAAGATTAGGCCTAGATATTTGACTTGTTGTAGGCAGAGCTAGGCCTTTGATTTAGATGAATTTTACCCTTGATTAGCTAGAAAGTTCAAGAGATCTAGAGTAGCCTCCTGGCATGAGGCTTCCGAACTGGTAGCCAAAAGTAAATCATCCACATACTGAAGGACCAGAGTGCCTGGACTTGAGAAGTGGCCTAGATCTTGGGCCAGTGCCTGACCAAACAGATGAGGCCTATCCCTAAACTCTTGAGGCAAGACGGTCTATTTAAATTGGGAGGTGTAGTCTGTGGGATCCTCAAAGGCAAAGAGAAACTGGGAATCAGAGTACAGGGGAGTGCAGAATAAGGCATCCTTGAGGTCCAGAACCATTTTTCTTCCTCTGGTATTTGAGAGAGCATGGTATATGGGTTGAGTACAGCTAGATATAGAGGAATTACTGCCTCATTGATGAGTTTTAGATCTTGCACTAGTCTCCACTGACCACTTGGTCCTTGTACTCCTAAAATTGGGGTGTTGCAGGGACTGCTGCATTTTCTTACTAAGCCTTGACCTTTTAAATGTCTAACAACATTCTGTAATCCTTTATGAGCTTCAGGCCTTAAGGGATATTGCCTTTGATAAGGAATAGTGGTGGGGTCTTTTTAGCCTGATTTGGACTGGGCAGGCATTTTTTGCCCTTCCAAATTGTCCTTCCAATGCCCAGACTTCAGGATTGATCCCCTCTCAAGTAGAGGACAACAAAGGGTAACTTGTTCCCCATATTCATGTAGATAATAGCTCCAGCTTTGACTAATATATTCCTCCCTAATAAGGGTGTGGGACTTTCAGGCATAATAAAAAAGGCATGTGAAAAGAGCAAACTCTCCCAATTACAACTGAGGAGGTGGGATAAATACCTGGTTACGTGCTGTCTCAGGATTCCTCAGATGGTAACGGACCTTGAGGACAGCCATCCAGGGCAGGAGATTAACACTGAGAATGCCACACCAGTGTCCAGGAAGAAGTCAATTTCCTGGCCCTCAATGGTTAAACTTACCCAGGGCTGAGTGAGGGTGATGACATGAGCTGACACTTGCCCAGGGCATCCTCAATCCTGTTGTTGGATCACCTGGTTGGGGGCTTCTGGCTGAGAACCTTCGTCCTCTGGGGCAGTACACCTTCCAGTGATTGCCTTGGCATAGTGGGCATGGGCCAGGGGGCAGCTTGTTTCTCATTGGACAATCTTTTTTAAGCTGTCCTTGCAAACCACACTGATAACAAGCCCTACCAGGTGATTGGCCTGCTACATTTTCTGTCCTCTCTGAACCACCAGGGTTTGTTTGTCTGAGGGCCATGACTAAGGCTGTGGCCTTTCTCTTATATCGCTTTTCGTTTGCAGCCTGTTCCTCTTGGTAGGCTCATCTAACAATAGCATAACATCTCTCCACGTGAGGTCGAAGGTTTGCCCTAGACCCTGTGGAACATCTATATACCTATCAGGATCATCTGAAAACTTCCCCCGGTCTACCTTGATCTGTTTTAAATTAGAGAGAGAGAAGGGGACATGTACCCAAATTGGGCCAAATTCCCCTCCCCCTACAACTTGAACGGGACATAACTGATACTCTGTGGGGGGGGGTGGTGTTTGTGGTCCCTTGGATATTTCTTTGCTCATTTCCTTCTTGGTGGGGGAGATTAGAGGAGGCTCATCATTAATAGGAAGGGGAGCTGTAGGGAGGCTAGGACATGGAGGTAAGCTAAGAGGTCCTCCTGTAGAATATAAATTGCAAGCTTTGCATAGTTGTGGATTATCCTTCAATGAAAAGAAAGCTTGGACATAAGGTATTTCACTCCATTTGCCTTTTCTCTTACATAAAAGGTCAAGCTTGCAAGATAGTATTATAATTTTTACTACCCTCAGGTGGCCATTTTTCCTCATCAGAGAGAGAGTATTGGAGCCAGGCCATAGTGCAGAAAATAATAAGCCACTTTTTTTTAGGGTTTTCGGGTCAAATTGGTTCCAATGGCTTAGGATGCATTTCAAGGGTGAGCTTGTTGATGCCCGAGTGTTTCCCATCTAAATAAAAAATATGCCCACGGTTTTGGACTGTTCTTTGTTTCTTTTCCCCCACCCCAGAACCCACAATGGTCCCTGGACCCTGCTGTTTGGAATAGTTGTACTCACCAAAGCAGCAGCAGAAACACTTGTTTCCTATTAGACCACAAAGAATACCGAGGAAGGTCGGATTTAGTGGCCCTTACTACACATTCTTGAAAACTTGTTGGAGTCCTAAGTGTTTTCTCCCATTGGTATTGGGACCTTACCCTTGTCCTATAAAGATGATATACCTCAAAATGGAGTGGAGGGCCATACCCTGAGGGAGGGAAGGCATCTCCAGGGTTGGAAGAGTGATGCCTTTTTGTCCTCACTTCTAATCATATGAATAGGAAGGATATCCCCCCAAATTTTGCAGTCTGTAATTTCTGAGGCTCCCCATATGCTAGCTTCAAGAATATCCTTTGTTAGGCGTACTACTCTGAGGAGGGATCCTAAAATGCCAGATAGTTCCACCACTTGATGGGGCTTTGGACAAAAATTATGTCTTTCTGATTGGTGAGCCCAGGTGCCTAAAGAAGGGAGCAGAGTCCCAAAATTCATATTAGAAATAGGAGAAACTAGAAGAGCACCAGGGACAGGGAGTGGTTTTTATAAGTGGGACTAGCCTTGGAGAAGAGGGGTGGGAGGAAGTTTGTCTGACATGTGCTAGGACCCAGGAGGAAAGGGTCAGGATAGATGAGTGAGTCTTGCTTGGGCAATGTAACTTTGAGAGCTCCGCTCATGGCTGCAGGGTTGGCCAACATTTTGTTGGGACCCTGGAACTGAATGGCTTTCTTCTCTGTCAACCCTTAGCTCAGTCCAGAAATACAGGAAAAGAAGAAGCTGGTTCAAGGCAAACCAATGCTCCTGACTATCAAGAGTCAGGGGTTATTAGAGAGCCCTTTCCCAGAAAGCCTGACATCTGTGTCTTTAGTATGGCACCTGTGCTAGTCACTTTTAAGTGGTTGACAGGTTCCTGGTGTTTAGCCCCCGAATTCTAAGGAAAAATAGGACAGAAAGCAAGTGAAAGGGGTCCAGTGGTACTCACCATGTGGCAAGATCCTGAACAAGCCCCCAAGATGTGTCTGGAGTTGGTTCCTGCCAGTGGGTTCATGGTCTTGCTGACTTCAAGAATGAAGCTGTCGACCTTCACGGTCAGTGTTACAGCTCTTAAAGATGGCATAGACCCAAAGAATGAGTGGTAGCAAGGTTTATTATGAAGAGTAAAAGGACAAAACTTCCACAGCATGGAAGGGGACCTGAGTGGGTTGCTGCTGCTGGCTGGGCTGGTCAGTTTTTATTCCCTTATTGTCCCCTCCCATGTTCCATTTCTGTCATATCAGAGTGCCCTTTTTCAATCCTTCCCACGATTGGCTACTTTAGAATCGTGCTGATTGATACGTTTTACAGAGCGCTGATTGGTGCATTATATAATCCTCTTCTAAGACAGGAAAGTTCCCCAAATCCCCACTCAACCCAGGAAGTCCAGCTGGCCTCACCTCTCAATTTGACTCACAGTTTCAACATTATTAATGTATAGAAATGCTGCTGAATCTGGTACATTGATTTTGTACCCTGATTCTTTACTGAAGTCATTTTCAAATTACAGGAGTCATTTGATGGAGTGTTCAGGATTTTCTAGGGAATCATATCCTCTGTGAAGAGAGATATTTTGATTTCTTCTTTTTCTATTTGGATGCCTTTTATTTTCTTCATTGATTGTTCTGGCAAAGACTTCCTGTAGTATGTTTTATAGGAGTGATGAGAGTGGGCATCTTTGTCTTTTCCAGTTCTCAAGGGGAAGGTTTCCAGCTTTTGTTCATTTGGTATGATGTTGGCTGTGGATTCATCGAACATAACTCTTATTTTTTGGAGGTATGTTTCTTCAATGTCTAGTTTGTTGATCATTTTTATCATGTAGGGATGCTGGGTTTTATCGAAGGCTTTTTCTGCATCTACTGAAATGATCCTATGATTTTTATTTTTAATTAATTATAGGATGAATCACATTTATTGATTTCTATATGTTGAACCAACTTTGTATTCCAGGAATGAGCCTACTTGATCGTGGTGAATTAACTTTTTGATGCGCTACTAGATTCAGTTGGCTGCTATTTTGTTTAGGATTTTTGTGTTCATGTTCATCAGGGACATTGGCTTGGCCTATAGTTTTCTCTTTTCATTGTATTTTTGTCATTTGTGGTGACGTTGGCTTCACAGAATGAGTTAAGGAGGCATCCCTCCACCTTGAATTTCTCAAATAGTTTCAGTATAATTGGTACCAATTCTCCAGCTGAATTGGTAGAATTCAGCTAGGAATCCATCTAATCAGGGACATTTTTTGTGTTTGTTAGTAGGTTTTTTATTACTGATTCAATTTCAGAACTCAATATTAATTTGCTCATGGTTCCAAATTCTTCCTAATTCAATATTGGCAGTTTATGTCTTGCTAGAATTTTTCTATTTTCTCTAGATTTTCTAGTTTGTGTGCATAGAAGTATTCATAATTATCTCTGATTTTTTGTGTGTATTTCTGTGGTAGTAATTGTAATACCACTTTTGTCATTCCTGATTTTGCTTATTTGGATCTTATCTCTTTTTTTTTTTTTTTTCTTTGTTGATCTAGCTATGAGTTTATTGGTCTTGTCTTTTCTTTGGAAGGAAAAACCTTTGGTTCCCTCAATTTCTCTTTTGATATTTTGTCTCAATTTTGTTTAGTTCCACTTGAATTTTAGTTACATCTTTTATCCTGCTAGCTTTGGAGTTGATTTGTTCTTGTTTTTCTATTTCATTTTGGTGTGATTGTTAGATCATTATTTTAAGATCTTTCTAACTTGTAGAGTTAGTTGTGTAGACTATAAACTTTTAACACTGATTTTGCTGCATCCCAGAGATTTGGGTATGTTGTATCTCTATATATCTCTATTTTCCTTTATTTGAATGAAATTTTTTTATATCTTCCTTCATTTTGTTGCTTACCCAACAGTCATTTAGAAGCAGGTTGTTTAATATCCATGTAATTTTGTGGTTGTGGGAGATCTTCCTGGTATTGATTTCTGTTTTTCTGCCACTGTGGTCTAAGAGTATGGTTGCCATTAAATATTTTTTAAAATATTTATTGAGACTTGTTTAATTACTGAGCATGTTACTAGTCTTGAAGTATGTACCATGTTCAGAAGAATATATATTATGTTATTGATGCATGGAATGTTCTGTACATGTCTATTAGGTTCAATTAGTTAAGTGTCAAATTTCAATTCAGAATTTCCTTGTTAGTTTTCCACCTTGAGATCTCTCTAACATTGTCAGTGATTTCTTTTTTTTTTTTAACTCCCCACTATTATTTTCTGGTTGTCTATTTCCTTGTACATTGAAAAGTAGCTATTTTGTGAATCTGGGTCCTCCAATGTTGCTGCATATACATTTAGAATAATTAAGTCTTTTGTTGAATTGAACCCATTATTATGTAATGTCCTTTGTTCATTTTTACACTTGTTGGTTTAAAGTCTGTTTTATCTGATATAAGAATAGTGACCTCTGCTTTTTGTTGTTGTTGTTTGTTTTCCATTTGTGTGGTGATATTCTTCCAACCCCTTACTTTGAGCCTATGGGTGTGTCATTACATGTGAGATGGGTCTCTTGAAGACAGCAGATTGACATGTCTTTTTTTTACATTTTTTTTTATTCCACTTGAAATACTGTGCCTTTTAAATGGGGGGCATTTAAGCTAGTTACAGTCAAGGTTTGTTTATTTGTGAGATTTTGATAGTATAATAAACTTATCAGCTCATTGCTTTGTAGTTTCTATTGTCTGCTTCCTTCATAATGTCTGTGGGCTATGTACTTACGTTTGTTTCTGTGGTAGCAGGTATCTTTATTTTGTTTCCATGTTTAGAACTGTCAAGTATCTCTTGTAAGACTCGTCTAGTGGTAACAAATTACTTTAGTGGTTTCTGTTTGGAAAAGTCTTTGTTTCTCCATTTCTGAGGCTTAATTTGGTATGCTATGAAATTCATGGTTGGAATTTCCTTTCTTTATTAATGCTAAAAATACACCCCTAATCTCTCCTGCCTTGCAAGGTTGCTACTGAAAAGTTTGTTGTTAGCCAGATAAGGTTCCCTTTGCATGTAATCTTTTTTCTCTAGCTATCTTTAACATTTTTTTCTTCATCATTGACCTTAGACAGTTTGGTGACTAAAGGCTTGGTAATAGTCATTTTGTGCAGTATTGCACAGGTGTTATTTTATCTAGTTCCTTGTATCTGGATGTCTATGTTTCTAGCAAGACTAGAAACATTTTCTTGAATTATTCCCTCAAATATGTTTTCCAGGTTGTTTACTCTTTCTCCTTCTCTCTCAGGAATGCCAGTACATCATAGGTTTAATCACTTTACATAATCCCATATTTTTCCAAAGACTTTGTTCATTTTTAAATTCCTTTCTCTTTAGTTTTCTCTACCTAGGTTAATTTGAATGACTGTTCTTAAAGATCGGAAATTTCTTCCTCTGCTTAGTCCAGTCTCCTTATAAGGCTTGCAATTGCATTTTGAAATTCCTTAAGTGAGTTTTTCAATTCCTGAAGCTCTGATTTATTTTTAAGATGCTATCTTTCTTCATTTCCTGGATTCATTTGGAAGTTTTTTTGTGTTTTGATTTTCAAACTTGTCTTGAAGCTCATTAATCTTCCTTATAATCCATGCTTTGAATTATTTATCTGTCATTTTTGCCTTTCCATCTTGGTTAGGGACTATTTCTGGAGAGCTCATGTGATCCCTTAGTAGTGTCACTACATTTAGAATTTTTATGGTGCCAGAATTCTTGTGCTGATTCCTTCTCATCTAGAGTGCTGACGCTTCTAATTATTGTATTTATTTTCATTAGGTTAGGATTTTATGATATTATCTTTTTTCTTTTCATTTCCATTTTCTCTCTCCATAGGGACTGTGATTATAGACAGTGTTTGGTAGCATCTTTTGTCTTTGCTTCTAAATATTTAAGTACTTCATTCAGCAAGTTTTATATAGAGATGTACAGTTTGACCTAAAAGCCAGTAGATGGTACTTAGAGATAAGAGTGGGCTGCAGCCAATGTGGCTAGACAAAGTTATTTTCCCTAACCTAGGTTGTTTGGATCCCCAGTAGAAAGGTGAGTCATAGAGGCAGGCTCTCTGCCTCTCTCACGTACTAGAGCTTCACTCATTTATTTCAGCCAGATGCAGTAACAGGGGCTGTTTGCCAGCATTCTCCTCCCCAGGATCTGGGGTGCCCCTCATTATTCTGGTGGATTCTCATTTTCCTTCTTGGATTAAAGCTTAGATAATTAGTCTTTTTGCACTATTTTGCTATTTCCAAGTAGCCAAGGCACAATAAAAGCCTTTATTTCCTCATCTTGGAAAATAAAAACAACAACAAAGAGTTGTTTTATTTAAAGGTTCAACAAAACCTGCAAATACTTAGCTAGACAAAGAAAAGAGACTACTCAGATTATTAAAATCAGAAGTGAAAGGGGAGACATTACAACTGATGCCACAGATATAAAAATTATTTTGAGACTACTACAAATGATATATGCCAACAAATTGAATAATTTAGAAAAAAATAAATTCCTAGAAATGTACAGTCTACTGAGTACATCATAAATAAATGGAAAAACTGAACATACCAATAACAAGTAAGGAGATTAAATCAATTATCAAACCTTCCAGCAAAGGAAACATCAGGACCAAATAGCTTTGCTGGAGAATTTTACCAAACATTTAAATAAGAATCAGCACAATTCCTCCTGAAACCCTTTTGAATAAATGAATAGAAAGGAATACTTTTAAATTAATTCTATGAGTCCAACATTACCCTGATACTTAAGCCAGACAAAGATACTATTTAAAAATCCAGACTAATAACCCTGGTGAGTATTGATGCAAAAGCTTCAAAAGAATAAGAGCAAATCAAATCCAATAGCATATTAAAAGCATTATATACTGTGTCCAAATGGGATTTACCAATGGGATGGCAGGATGTTTCAGCATATGAAAATCAGCAGGTTCAATTTACCACATTAAGAGAAAAAAACAAAACAAAAATGACAATTACTACAGAAAACATATTTTTTCAAAATTCAACACTCTTTTATGATTAAAAAACACTCAACATACTAGAAATAGAAGAAAATTACTTCAAAATAATAAAGGTTATATATGAAAAGCTCATAGCCAACATTATACCCAATGGTAAAAATAATAAAAAGCTTTTTAAGACAAAGAACAAGAAAAAGAAGCACACTCTGGCCACTTGTATTTATCATTGTAGTAGAGGTCCTAGTCAAAACCATTAGGTAGTAAAAATAAAGAGTAGGCTTAGCCAAATTGGAAAGTAAGAAGTAAACTTATCTATTCTTATAGATGACATGATTTTGTATGTGGAACATCCAAAGCATTTCATGCAAAAATACAGTTAGAAATAATAAATTTTGTAAAGCTGCTTCATATAAAATCAACATCTAAAATAAATTATATTTACATCCACCAGCATAAAGCAATCTGAAAATAATTTTTAAAAACTGATTTAGAATAGCATCGAAAATAATAAAATACTGAGGAATAAAACTGAGTGGGTGAGAGATTTGTATACTGAAAACTATAAACAATACTGAAAGAAAGAATGAAAAAAGAATAAAAAGATATCTTGTGTTTATGGATTAATAAAATTGTTAAAATGTCCATATTACCTAAAGCAATCTACAGATTCAGTGCAATCCATATCAAAATCCCAATGGCAGTTTTGGCAGAAATAGGACAAACATCCAAAACTGTATATGGAATCTTCGGGAACTCTACCTAGCAGTAACAATCTTGAGAAAGAGCAAAGCTTCCAGCCCCCACTCTGCCTGGCTTAAAATATATTGCAAAGTGATAGCCATCATAATAGTATAATACTGGCATAAAGACCATCCATCAATGTAACAGGTTAGAGAGCCTGAAACTTAACCTTCAGTCATGTGGTCAAATGATTTTTGACAAAGGTGCTACAATGACGCAATGGGGAAAGGATAGTCTCGTCATCAAATGGTGTTAAGAAAACTAGATATACACAACGGAAAAGAATGAATATGTACCTTTGTCTTACTCTGTATATACAAATTAAAAATGAATTAAAGGCCTAAATGTAAGACCTGAACTATAAAACTCCTACGAGAAAACAAAGGGAAAATAATTTATGACATTAGAATGGGTGATGATTTTTTTTGGATATGATACCAAAAGCACAAACAAGCAAAAAAGACAAATGTGATTGTGTCAAATTTTAAAACGTCTGCATAGCAAAAGAAACAAGAGAGTTAAAAGGATAATGAAAAAATAGAAGAAAATATTTGCAAACCATATATCAGATACAGGGTTAATGTCTATTATATATAAGAAACACCCACAAATCAATAACAAACTCAAAAATTACTAGACATTCATTTAAAGAAGATAAACAGTCAACAGGCATATGAAAAGATGTGCAACATCACTAATCATTATAAAAATGCAAATCAAAACCACCAAGAGATCCTACCTCACATTATCAGGATGCCCTCTATAATAAAAAGGGAAAAAATTGTGGAAAAGATATGGAGACATTGGATCACTTGGGTACTGCTGACGTCATTGTAAAATGGTGTAGCTACTATGCAAAAAGTGTATGGAGATTCCTTAGAAGATTACCATATCAAGATAACTACCATATTACTCAGCAATCCTATTTCTGGGTATACCTCCAAAATAATTGAATACAGAATCTCGAAGAAATATTTGCATGGCCACATTCATTGCAGTGTTATTCATAATTGCCAAGGTTTAGAAACAAAGCAAATGTCCATCTGAGAATAAATAGATGAAGAAAATATGGCATATACATTCAATGGAATATTACTTAGCTTTAAAAGAAGGAAATGCTGATAGATGATACAATATGGAAGAAACTTGAAGACATTAAGTGAAATAAATCAATGACAAAATGACAAATATTGCAGGATTCTACTTATATGAGACATCCGAGGTAATTAAACTCAAAGAAATAGAAAATAGAATACTGATTGCCAGGAGTGTGTAAAAGGGGAAAATAGGGTGTTGTCGAATGGATACAGAATTTCAATCATGCAAGATGAAAGAGTTCTAGAGATCTGTTTTCAACAATGAGTTTATAGTTAACAATACTATAAACTTAACATTTTTTAAGAAGGAAAGTTTAGGTTATATATATTTACCACAATAAGATAGAATGTATACGTATATGTTATGTATTTTTACCACAATGAAAAGTATGTATGTTTGTGCATATATACACACACATATATATATGAATACATACATTTATGTGTGTATAATACATAATGCACTTATAAATGAATATATATGCTATATCAGATACATGAAAATATAATATAGATATACATATATTGATGTATATTCATATGTATGATATATAAATATATGAAATATATATGATGTAACAATATGTGATATATGATATATATCATATAAGTAATATATCACATATATCACTTATATCAATATATAATAACTATAATTATGAAGTTCTAGTCTGTGAACATTGGATACTTACAATTTCAATCTTGGGCTTTGGTTTCATTCCATAATGGATGAAAATAATCTGCTTTGAAAAATTCCCTCTTACCCAAGCTCAAACCAGCATTCCATTTTTGTCACAACTGAACATTAGGTAAAATCAGAAATAGAACTATTTGCTTTTATAATTCATATTATACTTATATATGTATTCTCCTGTTCTTTGTTACTTATTTAAAACTTTTAAATGATTTTATTTTTTATTTTCTAATGAATTAACATCTCATTTAAACTATCTTTTCTTCTTTCCTTAGTTTTCAGTGAATTAATACTGCATTTTTCGATTTAATAATTTATAGCTCTGAATTTTACACATAAGCACCACTCTATTATTTGATATGTAATTCTGAAATTGTCCATGTGTTCTAAGAAGGATATAATCAGAACTTTGGCCCAAATGATTGAGGGTAACATTTATCGATTATCTGTTAAATTGATAATTTAATAATTATCAATTATCAACAATATTCGTCACGATATACAAGGTTGTATTATTTAGCTTGTATTCTGCCTTTTGAACTTTGCTAAAAATTTATGCCCTCATCATGCCCTCAGGCAGAAAAGGAGAACCAATAAGTATTTTCAATTGTGCATATCCCAAGCACTCTATCCATATTTTTCTGTCAAAATTTTGTCAAGAGTGATTGTTTCCTCTCTCACATTTATTTATTTGCTTATTTGTTTATGTTAAGTAGTAAATTTGATGAGATGAGAATGATGCAGTAGCTGGGAAGGGTTGATGTATTGCAGAAAGCAACAAGGTCACTAGTAGTTATGAAGAAAAGTAAAAGTCAAAAAAAATGGATTAACTTGGGCAGAGGCTAAGACATATCTCATTGTGTAAAATGAAATAGTACATTATTGTGTTGAAAACGGATATTTGTTGGTATTGTTGTTGTTATTGGCAGGAAGTTGATAGCATTTCTGTATAATGGCTGCTGGTTTTAACAGAAACTACAACTTAATCTCTGGAACTGAAGGGAAGTTTTTCACTGGATTCATTAAATCAAAATTTCTTATGGTAGTTTTCACAAGTCTATAATTTTTACTCATTCTTTCTTTCCAGTTCTAATTAATTATTTAATGATATACATTCTCTGGTCCAGTTACAAAGCACACTTTGTAAGGTGGGGCTTACAATGTGGTTACAACTTCATACCTTACGATATTCTCTTTCTTCTGCTGGAAACACTTTCTCATATCTTCAAAAGGTTAACTCCTGTTCACAGTTCAAGACATGACTCAGTTTCCTCCTGTTACAGAAACTCTTTTATAACATTCCCAAGCAAAATTTTATTTTGTCCTATTATTATGCGTTCATAACACACTGTATTTTCCTCTACTGTGACATTTTTAGGTTTCTTTCTTTTTTTTACTCTTCTGTTTTCTCTATTAAATACAAATTCTTTGAAGTCATAGTCTATGAAGAATTTTAATCTCTAGTGTCAAGTATGTAGTCAATATCCAATGAGTATTTGTTGAATAAATAAATGAGTAGATTAATTAATCTGTACCTAAGACTGAATTAATATGTAGTTAACACACCTGCATAAAGGTATATATGAACAAAAAAAAGCTCAGAGAATAAATCAAAGTGATTATAGAATAGATAAGCTCATAGACAAAAAATGTTATTTTAGAGCAATAAATATAAAAATTTAAATAGGATCAGTGTGAAGTCTCATCTCATAAAATAGATAAAGTGAATGTGAGCCTAAACTTGGTTCAGTAAGTCTCAGCACACAAAAATAGCAACCTAGTCTCTGCTTCCACCAATCTCTATCAACATCCATACACGCACACTTTAGAAGCTTGAAGGAGACACTTTTTGGAACAGATAAAATTGTCAATTAGTTTATGGAACTAATTAACCCTAGAGTTTCATAGAGATGATATACAGGTAGTTTAAATAAGGGTTGTAAAAAGTAATGACTGCTCTCTGGAAGTATGAGCAATATTGTAACAGTGATTGTTAACAGTAATTTATAACCACAATAATGATAATAGAGTGAATTATAAGACTAATTATAAAGATGACCACTTTAATAATTAAGTACACAGCAAAAGGAAGTTCACAAAATGAAAGTTCATAGAATCAGTGTCTGGAAACCTGAATCTCGTATGTATGAAGATATGACTGTAGGCATCTCACTATTTCCTCCAGGTCTCAGTAATTGTAAAATTAACCAACTTCTTCTTCCAAGATCAAATGGTCTTTGCCTTCAAAGACTACTAATAACATAATAAATTATACAAATGACTTTCTTTAGGCAAATTACTCTCAGTAAATTTCTTACATTATGGTTAAGATCATTAGCAATCAAAACTCTTGGGAGTGCCATCAAAATATTTATGAAAAGAGAATCAGCTTACCAATTTATTATCACAGGAACTTGCCACTGTGAAATGCAGTATCTAGGATCAAATTTACAGATAAAGCATATTGGACAATTTTGTTCACCACTGTATCTCTACCCTATTAAGGATAACTGGCTCATATCAGACACATTTTGTTTGATACAGGGTGCCTCTCTGTCGCCTAGGTTGAATACTATGGCACAATCACAGCTCACTACAGCCTTGACCTCCAAAGCTCAAGAGATTCGTCCACTTGAGTCTCCAAAGTAACTGGGATTATAGGCCTGTACTACCATAGCCAACTACTTATTATTATTATTATTATTATTATTATTATTATGTGTAGAGACAGGGACCTTTATGTTGCCCAGACTGGCCTTGAATCCCTGGGCTCAAGTGATCCTCCTGCCTTGGCCTACCAAAGTACTGGGATTATACCGTGAGCCACTGTGCCTGGCCTTCATATCAAGCAGTTGATATGAAGTGCAATTGTGATGTGAAAGTCAGAAAAAACATCTGAATATGAAATTTTGTGTGAGAATAATTCTACATTGAGGCTGAGAGCTGTATGGTAAGAAATAGTTACATAGTTACATATACAGTACAAAAAAATTCTAATCAGAGAAATTATGCACACAGATACCTTGAGGGAAGAAAGTGCTTGGAAGGTTTATGTAATTAAATAAAAACATGTAGAGCTGGATTACAGACATCAAGAACATATTGGGCTGAGGAGGTACCCTGGAGACTTGTCCTGGAGGGTCTTTTGAATCATAATAATAATTTTGTGTTTTACTCTGAGAGTTTGGAAATTTGCAAATCATTTTAATCAAGAAATGGCATTATGTTTGAAACAGGAAGTGCTGAAGGGCACAATTTTGAAATTCAACATTATATTACAAAGTTTAAAAATATGTTTAGATGCTAAACATTATAATAACTAAAACACTAATATAACTCAACACGTAATTTTAGTTAATGTAAAATATATTGAAGACATCAAACCATCAGTGCAGACTTCTGGAATGTGAATTATCTGATGACTTTCAGAGTTGAAATTTAAATTTGAAGTGTCTCCTCTAGAAGTTTATTTACTGCAAAGTCCACCAAAGTAAGTGATAATTTACATTACAGTTTATAGTATAAATGAATACTATACCAAAAACAAAAAATCAAATCTAAATTAAATAGTAGCTATTCCACCAATTTGTGTGTTAAGTCCTAGCAGTGTAAGAGTTATTTTCCCCATATTCCATCTACTTGTATAATTACCATTTATTTTTGAGATGCATTTTTGTTGACTTTTAAAACACAAGAAAATTACCTATTTGTAAACAGAATCACATCAATATTAAAGAAAATGTATTGCCATAATTCTAGCTTTTAGCAAACCATTATAAGCATTTAATAAAATTTTCCTACTATAAAACACGGTCAAATTTGCTCAGAAAAAACTGTTGAACAATGTGTCTAATTTTGGTCTAGCATTGAAGAGTCTCACATGGCAGTCTATACAGTTTTAAATTAAATCACATCATTTCATTACAGACCTCTTCATGAAGCAGAGCACCCAAAGTCAGAAGCTTCAACATGTAAGCTGACTGGGATTTAAATTTTGATATGATCATTGAATACTTGTGTAGCCTCAAGGATGTTACTTAGTCTCTGAGTCTCAGTTTTTTCATCTGCAAAATAGAGTGAGCAATATTTCAATAATAGGCTCTTTATATCTCAAGAAGAAAATTGTTATATTTTTTGAATATATAATTTGCCTGTTATATAAAAGTGCTTAATAAATGGTCAGTATTAGAAAAGATATTTGACTTCTTAATTTTTTTTAACATTTCTTGAAAAATTCAATAAATTATAGAAAATAATACTCAAATTCTGTTCATACTAATTGAGTGTTCTTTTCATATTTTTTCAGTTCATATAGGTACTTTTTTGTTTATGATTTCCATGTGTAAACATCTTGCTTTCCTACTGAAATAATGAACTTGTCAAACGAAAGGTTTCTTTTATTTAACAGTAAGAACAGGGAAATTTTATTAAAAATATCTTCCTAATATTAGGAATCACAGTTAACAGCATGCAGTATGTCCATAAATATATTGTTTACAAGAAAAAAATACAAAGTATAAAGTTAAGTTATTAAAATATGCCTTTTTGTCTTGGTTTTCAACTTTAAACTGTAGTTGTAATGATTATTTTTCAGTAATTATTTTAAACTAGCTGATTAAGTTTTCTAATAATTTCAAATATCTTATACAATTATCTGATCATCAAAACCAGCATTTGAAGTAAAGGAGCAGATATTGTCAACCATTTTCTAAAGAGAGAATGAGTCAGTTTAAAATATTTATAACTGGCCTATGTTCAAACAGCTGGCAATGTGTCATAGTCATATTTCTTAATCTACAAGTCAAATGTGCTATAAAAATGCCATATCATCTTACGTATCAAATGAATATACTAATAAGTTAATATAAATAAAATTGAAAAATGTAAACTAGATACCAATGCTAAAAAGGTTCCATTGAAATACTTGCGGGAAGAAGTTTAAATCACTCATCTAGTAAATGACGTATTTCATCACTGATCCAAGTTAAAAATGAGGAAGTGTCTATAATTTTTTTCTATTTCCAAAGCATTTTGAGAAGCTTGGTTTTTTTCTCTTCATTTTTCTATCTCCAAAGCATCTTGTAGTCTAGTGGAAATCTTGTACTCTTTTTTTCGACTAGAATGAGACAGGATTGAGGACCACAGACCTGAGATTATTTAAAAAATAATTCATAGAGGAAGAAAGGAATACAATAAGCATCTGATGATATGTAGCAGCAAACCTGTTGGACAAGGAGGGATTTCAGGTGATGAACTGAAAAAACTAGGATAGAAGAGTGGACATTGAAATTTGACTCAAATATAGAGAGAAGATTTCCACAGAACATGAGAAGACAAATTTATATCTCAATTGAGAATGTTAATCTCTCATTTACTGTATGAAAATGTTTGTTGCTTGTCGTAAATAGAATAACAGTCCCCCCAAAATGCCCATGTCTTAATCTGTAGAACCTGTGAATTAATATTTAATTAATTAATATTTAATAATCATTACATGATAAAAAGTAGGCCAAACTTAATCACATGATTACGCAGAGAACCTTTCCAGGCCAGGTCTAAGAGGGAGGCATGACTATACGGAAGAAGGGTCAGAGAGATGCAATATGGCAGGTTTGAAAGATGGAGGAAGAGGTCACCGGCCAAAACATGTGAATGGTCTTTAGTTGTTGTAAGAAGAAAGGAAAGAGATTGCCACCTGGAACCTCTAGAATGCTCTGCAGCCCATGAACATCATAATTTTAGCACAGGGAGAACTATGTTATTCTTCTAACTTCCAGAACTATAAGATTAAATTTGTGTTATTTAAACCAATAAGATTTGTTAATTTTTTATGACACCAATAGGAAACTAATACATGCCATTCTCTCTTCGTTCAGACTGCATCGTAGTCTCTCATTATTACCAGTATAAGGTCTTGACCATGAGTAGTCCCCTTCTTGGCATTTTGAACAAAGAATTGGGCAAAACACATAGAAAAGCAATGAAAGAATGAAATAACAAAAACACAGACTTATGAAAATGAATGTACACGCCACAAAGTGATAGACTCGAACAAATGGCTCAAGATCACTGGTTTCAGAATACTTTCTAGAGGTTTTCCATTGGTTACTTGGTTACACCTTATCTAAATGAGGGAGTGGCCCACAACCAGTCTGGCTGCAGGAGGCTACCAATCAGAGGCTGAAATGAAGCTACAAATTTACACATGAAGACTTGGCCTACCACCAGTCTGATTGGTTGTGGGAGGGGACCAGAGATATTTTTCATTTTTCTTCTGCAACACAGTGCAAAGGGAGTTACTCTGATCCTTTTGTTACTTGGTTGTGGAGAGGTGGGGTTTTCCTTTTGAAAAGTCAGCATATGGGCCTTAGGTTCCCTTCCTCCAGACCCTATTCTCCTGCCTCATTATCACCTATAGCAGTGGTTCTTAACCACTTTCAGATTACTCTCCCCTTGGATAATGTGAAGAAAGTTTCAGACTCAAAATGGTATGTATCCACTACTTTACGGAGAATACAGATGCCAGTACAAGAATCCTGTCCTATCATGAAAGACAGTCTCGACAAGCAGTGTTGGAAGATACTCAGATGAAGGTTAGAGAAGAGAGATATAACACCAATGAAAATGATATACATAATAAAAATGGACAAAATGTTCATCAATTAGCACTGGGGCAAATTGTCAAAAGTACCATATGAATAGATTAAATTGTGTAAGCCTTAAAAAGAGAAACACAAGTGTTCTGAAAAGGTAAGGTATTTTTGGCAATTGAATCTACCATCACATGAAGACATCTTTATAATGAATTTAAAAAGCAGATTACTGTAGACCATTAATGTGAGGGTCAGCTTCTAAAACACACATGATTATTCACAAATATATTGTAATCTGTATCCCACAATGAGTTGTGGTACTTATGGTTCTACACTGTCATTAAGAACTTTGATATTGTAGAACCATAAGGACCCTAGATCATAAGTACATGTGTTTTACTTCTCTTAAAGTCCAGAAAAGATGGACTTCAGTTGTTATTAGGTGTAATTGCTTTAAACAGGAACAATGGAAAATTGTTTCTATCAATAGAGAGACAAACTGTACTGACATTTCAAATGTCATTAGTGCTTAATTTATCAGAAGTCATTCTTTACACTTCTTACAATGATTTATGAATTTTGTAAGAAATTTAAATCGCAATTTTCCACTTTTTTACGTGTAAATAATTTCTATCGAATTTCTGTTATCTGCTGAGATATATGTCTTCTATAAATTAGTAGCTGAAAGTTTATGCTTTGAAATCATTTCTCATGGTTTTATTCTCTACAAATGAAAGTATACTCTTTGCTAAATCATTTATTTTCATTTCCTAACATTAAAATAAATCTTCTTAAGAGGTATGTTGAGGAAATAAGTGCCTTCTCCTGAGAATTCTGAGGTCAGCAAAGCAAGAGTGTATTTTAAACTTTGAATAAATCAATTTGCAATTAATATATTTGAATATTATTTCAGATAATGGTACCTCATATTTTACTTCACATTACAAAGTAGATCTTGAGTATACTTAAGGGATACTAGAAAGTAAAAATCACTCATGCAAGTAACATTTTGCTTAAGTTTAATATAAAAGTCACTGAACTTAGAATAGTAGAAAAACTGGCAATGAGATCTCTTTGATGTGATAATATAATGTTGGGACAAAAACATTTGCCTGATTAGATTTTCAAAGATTAGAAAGTGAAGAAATATTTAAATTTCGTACACTCATTGGTTTAGAAAACCTGGAGGAAGCAATGTCTTTCATGTTTAAATTCTAAGTTTAAATTACCAAAATGTTTCATATGAAGATGAAGATAATTGGAGAATTTCTGCCTGTGCTCTTGAAACTCAGATAGTATTTCTTTTGCCATTTGATTTTTTTTTTTTTTTACATTTTCATTGGTATATAGGTATATTTTCACCAGAATTTGTGACTTTTGTTGTATTTTTTCAACAGATTTGATGATGGAAGTAAAAAGATTAACTAGTGTTGTACAGGAAAATTAATAAAAATAACTGGCAATTTTTGTACTATTTTGTTGAAGATAACAATTAAATTTAGAGAAGTAGCCTTATTTATTGACTTATTTTTCTTTCTAATCTCAGTCAGCAAGGATGTGTTTCACAGGTATTTATGAGAACAGGAGTCTTCTAAAGGGTTTAAGTAATTTTTCACCCCCAATAAAGATTGGACATCAGCTTTAGTAAGTGATTCCTAAGTAAATAAATATTTACTAACAGATATACACAAAGACAGTATAATGAAATTCATGTTTTTTTCTTTGGGTGGTACAGTCAATGCAATTTAATGATAGAACAGAAATATTTAATGTTAGGAAAAGCTCATGGACTTACCTTTATAGGAATAGTCAACTTCTCCATTTATATCACTAGTTTACTTACGTACTGTGACTACCACAGAGACGGTCTACAGTAGAAAGATTTTTCTGCTTCAACAGCCATTTATCCTCAGATATATGCCTGAATTCACTCAACAAATACCAAGTGCTGGCCATTGAAGGCAATGAAGGGAAGTGTTCAAATGCGAATGTATTTGGTTGACTTGAGGTTGTTCATTTATTGAACCAACAACCCTAGCAGGCTGAGCCTATCAGCATTCAGAACCATGAAAGTAGACAAGACAGTGTTATGTAAGTCACTAGGTTTTTGGTCTTAAAACTATTTTGCTATGCAGTAATAAAGGAAATATACATTTTAATGTATGTTGTGACCCTTCTATTAGCAAATATCTAAAGTGTTAATGAAATTATTTTACTTTGTGAATTTTCAGGTAACTATGTAGTCTGTACTTGAATAGATAAGTATTCAGCATTCTTATCTGTGACAAACTGAACTCTAAACAATGAACTCTGAGCAAATAAACAATGATGCCTTTCTCCCTTTCCTTCAGGTATGCAGGAAATATTAGAATGAATTAGCTTTGATGTCCATATTCCTAGTTACCTTCTAAGACACAATCTCGTGTTTTATGAGTGTAGAATAGATGACTAGTTATGACCAGCTTTTGCAGTGAGGAGATAGGTCCTACTACATCCCCAAGAAAAGGCACCATAGGGAATCCTGAATGCCCAAGATTAACCAGAGGTAATTAACTTCCAGAAATTTATGCTGAGTAGTAAAAAAACCAATCCCGAATGATTGCAATCTGTATAATTCCATTTACACAACATTTTTGGAAAATGACAAGATTATAGAACTAAAGAACAATTGCCTGGGATTACTACATAGGGGTGTATGTGAGATCAAAGTGGATGTGGCTATAAAAGGGCCACATGAGGGACACTTGTGGTGATGCCCTTAACAACCAGAGAAAGAAAAAGAAAAGGAAAGTAAGTGTACTTCAGTGTTTCAAATAGGACAATATTTTAAATAAATCCAGAGAAAAAAGGCAAAAACTATTACTGTTCATGACTGGAGTTAGGTATGTTTTCAAACTGAAGTCAGTTGCAGTTTATCTGAGTGTATAAAAGTTTAGACCTTTAATATTTGGTATGTGTTGTTATATGATCTAAGAGTTACTTTTAAATTATATTATTGGCTTTGAGATAATTAGAGACATATACTGCTGTTGGCTAAAAATACAGTAAGATCCTATGTAACATTAACCAATTTTTTAAATGGCAACAGCTTGCAAAACTATAGTACAGGAGCATAATTATATGCAAAATATGTCCATCACCACAAGGGTTCCTCCTGTGGCCCTATGATAGCCACAGCAACTTCAATCTCACCTACAACTCAAGTGCAGTAACCCTAGGCAGTTGTTCTTCATATCAGTAATTTTGTCATTTCAAAAGTGTTGTGTAAATGGAATTACATAGTACAAATCTTTTGGAATTGACTCTTTATTCACTCAGCACAATTCTGTGGAGACTAAGCCAAGCTGTTGCCTGCATCAATGATTAAATGTCTTTTTTTGCTAGTAGTATTCCATAGTGTGGATATACCATGGTTTGTTTAGGAGTTTACCTGTTGAAGGACATCTGGAATGTTTCCGTTTTATTTGACTATTACAAATAAAGCTGCTGTAAACATTTATATACAAGTTTTGTGTAAACACAAATTCTCACCACTCTGGGATGAATGTCCAGGAATACAATTGGTAGTGGATATCATAGTCCACGGTTTACACTTTCAAGAAACTGTCAGAGTGTTTTACAGAGTGACTATATCATTTTGCATTCCCACCAACAATGTAGGTGTGATCCAGTTGCCCACATGCTCACCAGAATTGGTGTAGTCACAATTTTTTACTTTAGCCATTCTGATAAATGTGTAATGATATGGCCTTATAGTTTTAATTTGCATTTCACTAATGGCTAGTGATGTTGAACACCTTTTCATGTGCTTATGTACAGCCTCTTTGTGAAAATGTCACTATACTCTGTCCATTTTCTGATCAGATTATTTCTTTACTACTAGAATTTTTCTTCTTTCTGTGTTCTAGTCATTAGTTCTTTGTCAGATATGTTATTTGCCATTATTTCACTGTAATCTGTACCTTGTATATTGTTCTCTTAACGGTGTCCTGGGCAGAGAAAAAGTTTTAATTTAATGAAATCAAGTTTAACAAGTTTGCTTTCTAAGGATTATACTTTTGATTATGAAATATAAGAACTCTTTGCCTAGCATTAGTTCCTAAAGATTTTCTCATTTTTTCCAAAAGTTTCATGGTTCTCTATTTTTCCTTCATTTGTTGAAAAGGCTACCTTTCCTATATTGATTGTTTTTTGTGCCTTTGTAAGAAATCTGCTGGATATATTTGTGTGGGTATTTTTCTGGGTCAATTTCATTGAACTTTCCAAAGAAATAATTTTTCAATTTCATTCATTTCTGCTCTTTGATACTTCCTTCTTCATGCTTGCTTTGGATTTATTTTTTACTCATTTTTCAAGTTTCTTCGGTTGCTTAAATTACTGATATGAGAGTTTTAATCTTACCTAATATATGCAGATAGTGCCATAAATATGTCTCTTAACACTGCCTTAATTGCTTTCCGCAAATTTTATATATTGTATTTTTATGTTCATTTATTTATATATGTTTATTTCCTTTGTGTTTTTCTCTTTGGCCTATAGATTATTTAGGAATGTTGTTTAATTTTAAGTATTTTAAGAGTTCCCTGCTGTTAATTTTTAGTTTGATTTCTTTGTAGTCAGGGAATACACTCTATATAATTTGACGTCTTTTAAATGTATTGAGATTTGTTTTATGGCCAAGGATATAGTTTTTCTTTTCTTTTTTTTTTTTTTGGTATATGTTTGTGGGCCCTTGAAAATGATGAACTTTTTGCTATTTTTGGTGAATATTCTATAGATGTTCATTAGGTACTCTTGGTTGATGGTGTGTTCCTGACTCCTTTTATTGTCATGGCTGAATTTCTGTCTAGTTAATTTATTAATTGCTGAAAGAAGGGTATTGAAATCTGCAGCTACTATTGTGAATTTGTCTAATTTCTTTCAAGTTCCATTTTTGTGTCACATATTTTGCAACTCTGTTGTTTGTTGCTTACATGTATAAGGTTACTGTATGCTCTTGACAGGTTGATGCTTTTATTGTTATGATATATCCCTCTCTGATAATTTTCTTTGTTCTGTAGTCTTCTTTATCTGATGTTAATATAGCGTCTCTGGCTTTCTTTTGATTAATGTTTTCATGGCATGCCTTTTCAATCCTTTAACTTCCAACCTGCCTCCCTTTTTTGACTTGTAGTGAGATTCTTTTAGGCAACATAATATTAAGTGCAGTCTTATTTTTTAGTTCATTCTCCCTATTTTTGTGTTTTAGTTGGTTTATTTAGACTATTTACATTTAAAGTAATTATTGATTTATTTGGGCTAACTCCACCATTCAATTTTGGCATTTGCTTGTTTACTCTGGTTTTTGTTTCTCTATTTTGTTTGTTGGCTTGCCTTCCTGTATGTAACCCAAATCAAGCTTCACAATTCCATTTCGACATATCTATAGTGTTTTGGAATATCTTTTATGATGGCTACTTTATAATATTTCTAACATCTCTGTCACCTCATTTTTGACATGTTTTGACTATCTATTTAAACTCATCTTGACATCTTCTTGCTTCTTGATGTGGCAAATACTTTTCCATTGAAACCTGAACATTTTGAGCACTGTGAGACTCGGATCACATGCAAACTTTCTGTCTTACCTGACTTTTTTCTGTTACCATCTGACAAAGGAAAAAGTGAGCTACTTTCTTACTGCCAAATGAGGGTACAAGTCCAGACTTCCTGCTTGATCCCTATTATTAATGAGGTCTGTAGTTCCTTTTCTCTGCTAGGTGTTTGTAGGGAGTGCTAGTTCCCACTAGGTCTTACTGATACTGCCCTGGATGGGAGGGTTGGAGGCTTGACTTCTTCCTAATGCCCATGTTGCCTTCACTAACACCACAGGGGAGTGGGAGTGTATTATTCTGTTTTCACGCTGCTGATAAAGACATATCCAAGACTGGGCATTTACAAAAGAAAGAGGTTTTTGGACTTAACAGTTCCACGTGACTGGGGAGGCCTCACAATTATGGCTGAAGGCAAGGAGGAGCAAGTCACATCTTACATGGATGGCAGCATTCAAAGAGAGAGCTTGGTCAGAGAAACTCCTGCTTCAAAACCATCATATTTCATGATACTCATTCACTATCACGAGAACAGCATGAGAAATGAAACTCCTCTATGGTTCTATCATCTCCCACCAGGTCAATCCCGCAACACATGGGAATTATGGGACCTACGAGATGAGATTTGGGTGGGGACACAGAGTCATACCATATCAGGTAGCGACTTCATCACTGTTAAATTGAGGTGAAAGTCTGACCTTTCAATTCAGCCTCCTCTTACATCACTGCCACAGGAAGAGAAAGAGCCACCTATGTTACTGCCTGGCGGGAGTGGAAATGCAGGTTCCTCATGTGGTCTCTGATGACACTGCAGAGTGGGGCTTTATTACTGCTCGGCAGGAATGAAAGTCCATGCTCCCCACACAGTCGTCACTGATATATCATGACGACAGGTCTTTGGGGTGCCTTTTTACAGTCTCGTGAGGGTGTAAATTTAGTCTCCCTTATCAGCATTTGCTGTTGGGGTATCAGTGAGACCACCATTTGTTTTTTGTAGTGTTTAGCTGGCTTAGGGCCATTATTTCTAAGTGTTTTATGCCCTCCTAGGCTACTCCCTTTCTGGTCTTTTGGCTAGAGAGAACAGGGGTTGTGTATTTGTGTGTGTGCGTGTGTATGTGTATGTGTGCACACATGTGCCCAAAAATGTTTTCAGGTTATTGGCTTATCTGGCACCCAATCTGGGTCATGTGAGGCAAAGAGAAAACCCAGCAAATGCACCACCATTATTCCTGGGGTTCTGAGATCCCTAGTCAGTCTTTATCTTTCCTCTCCACCCCAGAATTCTTATATATTGGTTTTATATATAATGTCCAGGATTTCTAGTTGTAGTTACCTAGAAGTATGGAAAAAACTATGTATGCTTCATCTTTCTATAAGCAAAAGTCTATATAATTTAAATGTTCTGACATAGACATTGAAATACTTTTTTTTTTTTTTTTTTTAGCTAGATTAAACAATATGCTCTGGACAATTAGTTGTTCTAATCAGTAATTTGTACTCCAAAGGTAGTAATTTAATAAAACGATCACACTGTAAGGGCAGCTACTATAAGTAGTTCAGCCATCATTATCTCTGGCAAAGAAAACATCTCAATTTATTCATGAGCATGCTGCCCAAGGTTGTGGGAACCCACCTCTTGCATTAGTGCGACCTGAGTGTGAGAAATGGAGTCAAAGGAGATCATTTTTGAACTTTAAGGTTTAATGACTGCCCTATTGGATTAAGAACTTGCATGGGGCTTGTAGAACCTTTGTTTTGGCCAATTTCTCCCATTTGGAATGGGTGCATTGATCTAATGCTTGCAGCCCCATTATATCTCAGAAGTAACTAACTTGCACTTGATTTTACAGGCTTATAGGGGGAAGGGACTTACCTTGTTTCAGGTGAAAATATGGACTTGGACTTTTGGATTAATCCTCAAATGAGTTAAGACTTTGGGAAACTGTAGGGAAGGCATAATTGTGTTTTGAAATGTGAGAAAGATGGGATTTGACGGGGGATGCAGGTGAAATGATATGGTCTGGTTCTGTGTCCCCACACAAATCTCATTTTGAATTGTAATCTGAATTGTCATCACCATGTATGGGGGAGGAACCTCGTGGGAGGTGATTAGATCATGGTGGCAGTTCTCCATGCTGTTCTCATCATAGCTCACATGAGATCTGACAGTTTGATAAGGGGCTTTCCCCACTTCTTTCTGCACTTCTCACTTCTGCTGCATTGTGAAGAAGGTGCCTTGCTTACCTTTCACCTTCTGCCATGATAGTAAGTTTCCTGAGGCCTTCCCATCTATGTTGAACTGTGAGTCAATTAAACCTCTTTCCTTTATAAATTACCCAGTCTCAGGTATTTTTTAATAGCAATGTGAGAACATACTAATGCATTAATTTGGCACCAAGCTAGTGGGGCATTGATATAAGATACCTAGAATGTGTAACGACTTTGTAACTGGGTAATGGGCAGAGGGCGGAACAGTTTCAAGGACTCAGAAGAAGACAGGAAGATGTGGAAAAGATTGGAAATTCCTAGAGAATTTTTGAATGGCTTTGACCAAAATGCCAATAGTGATATGGATGTAAGAGTCATGGAGTCAAATGAAGTCCAGGCTGGAGTGGTCTCAGATGCAGTTGATAAACTTGTTGGGAACTGCAATAAAGCTGTTTCTTGCTATGCTTTAGCAATTAGCAAAGAGACTGGCAATGTTTTGCTTCTACCCTAGAGATCTGTGGAATGTTGAACTTGAGAGAGATGATTTAGGGTATCTGGCAGAAGAAATTTCTAAGCAGCAAAATACTGAAGAGGTGACAGAGCATAAAAGTTTGAAAAATCGGCAGTCTGACAATGCAGTAGAAAAGAAAAAACCATTTTCTGGGGAGAAGATCAAGCCAGCTTCAGAAATTTGCATAAATAACAAGGAGTCAAATATTAATCACCAAGACAATGGGGAGAATATCTCCAAGGGATGTCAAAGACCTTTGTGGCAGTCCCTCAGATCACAGGCCTGGAGGCCTAGGAGGGAAAAAAAATGTTTCATGGGTAAGGTCCAGGACCCCCTGCTGTGTGCAGCCTTGGACTTCATGTCATATGTCCCACTTCAGTTATGGCTAAAAGGGGCTAAGGTACAGTTCAGGCCCTAGCTTCAGAGGGTGTAAGCCTTGGCAGCTTCGTAGTGTCAGTCCTGTGGGTGTAGAGAAGACAAGGATTTAGGTTTGGAAACCTGGGCCTAGATATCAGAGTATATATGGAAATGCCTAGATATCTAGGCAGATGTCTGCTTCAGGGGTGGAGCCCTCAACGAGAACCTCTGCTAGAATAACGTGTAAGGGAAGGACACCTGGCACAGAGTCCCCACTGGTGCACTGTCTAGTGCAGTTGTGAGAAGAGGGCCACCATCTTCCAGACCACAAAATGGTACATCCACTGAGAGTTTGCACTATAAACCTGGAAAAGCTGCAGGCATTCAATGCCAGCCCATGAAAGCAGCCAGAAGGGGGGCTATATCATGCAAAGCCACGGAGACAGAGCTGCCCAAGGCCATGGGAACCCACCTCTTACATCAGCGTGACCTGGATCTGAGACATGGAGTCAAAGGAGATCATTTTGGAATTTTAAGGTTTAAATGACTGCCCTATTGGATTATGAATTTGCATGGGGCCTGTAGCCTCTTTGTTTTGGCCAATTTATCCCATTTGAGATTGGTACATTATCCAATTCCTGCACCCCCATTATATCTTGGAAGTAATTAACTTGCTTTTAAAAGGCTGATAGGTGGAAGGGTCTTGCCTTGTCTCAGATAATACTGTGGACTTAACCTTTTGGTTAATGCTGAAATTAATTAAGTTTGGGGAACTGTTGGGAACGTACAATTGTGTTTGAAATGTGAGAAACATGAGAGTTGAAAGGAACCAGGGGCAGAATGATGTGGTCTGGCTCTGTGTCCCCACCAAATCTCATCTTTAATTGTTACCTGAATTGTAATCCCCATGTGTTGGGGGAGGGACTTCCTGGGAGGTGAGTAGATCATGGTGGCAGTTCCCCATGTTGTTCTCATAATGAGTGAGATTTCATTAGATCTGATGGTTTTGTAAGGGATTTTTTTCCTCTTCACTCTGCACTTCTCTCTCTTGCCATCTTGTGAAAAAGGTGCCTTACTCCCCTTCACCTTCTGCCATGATGGTAAGTTTCCTGAGGCCTTCTCAGACATGCTGTACTGTAAGTCAATTAAACTTCTTTCATTTAAATTTTCAATCTCTGGTATTTCATCATAACTGCATGGAAACAGACTAATACACATGCATTAATTTTTTATTACAATATTACTTGGAAAGTGAAAGGTCTCTACTAGACTACCTGAAAGACTAATTCTGATTAGGAGATTTTTATAGGAAATGTAATAAATAGTATAAAGAGGAAAACAAAAGCCTGATGAGTCACTAGAGTTCACTAACAGCCAGCTAGGGTTGAGTATAAACTTTTTTTCATTATTCTCAGAACAAATCTTGTTCCCAATAAAATTCTTCAGTAAATTACTTAAGCATTCCATCAGAAATGCCGATTTCTTTTCAGACTAAAGTTGTCAGTCCTGGCCTAGAACAGGTTTCAGACCACCTTTCTTATATTCTTAGATCAATACCAGAAGGCTTTCTAACTAAAATAGTAAAGATTAGATGATGGTTTTATTTGGAGAAGGAAAGGTCTTACGAAATAGGTTAAAATTTTTAGAATTTGGGTCCCAATTGATGCAATATGTTGCATACAAGATATAGTGATTAGCTCAAAAGAATTCCTGGAAACTCCCTTTGAATGAACAAAATGTGAGTCCTATAGCACCTTCAACATTGACTGCTTAGCTTGATTGATCAACAGCCCTGTGCTGAGCCACTCATTTGGAGAATTTCTTAGTTGTCTCAGTCTGACTAATCGTGAGCTCAGTCCTGCCATTAAAAAACTGTCACATTTGCCTCAGGTCAGTCTTCTATGCAGAGTGACTTAGATGAGCCTGAATGTGGCTAAACTTACAAAAGTGATGGCTATACTGGTTTTTGCCTGTTTCAAGCATCTGCATGTTTAGTAGAGTTTGATCTGACAGTTGCTTTGGATATAATCTGTAAGGGAGTTTATGGGAGACACATGAATGCTCACACACGTCCACATATTAGTTTTCACCTATATTTAACAAAACGTATACTTTGATGCTGAATTTCAATTTTTCTCTCTTATGTTGCAGCTGAATGTGTCTCAAAGCATATCTCTGTTTAATCAGACTGTAATATGATTATGCTTAGGGACTTTATCTGAAATATCATAAGTTCTTTTTTTATTATTATACTTTCTAGGGTACAGGTGCACAACGTGCAGGTTGTTACATATGTATACATGTGCCATGTTGGTGTGCTGCACCCATTAACTCATCATTTACATTAGGTATATTTCCTAATGCTATCCCTTCCCCCTCCCCCTACCATAAAACAGGCCCCAGTGTGTGATGTTCCGCTTCCTGTGTCCAAGTGTTCTCGTTGTTCAATTCTCACCTATGAGTGAGAACATGTGGTGTTTGGCTTTTTGTCCTTGTGATAGTTTGCTGAGAATGATGGTTTCCAGCTTCATCCATGTCCCTACAAAGGACATGAACTCATCCTTTATTATGACTGCATAGTATTCCATGGTGTATATGTGCCACATTTTCTTAATCCAGTCTATCATTGATGGACTTTTCAGTTGGTTCCAAGTCTTTGTTGTTGTGAATGGTGCCACAATAAACATACGTGTGCATGTGTCTTTATAGCAGCATGATTTATAATCCTTTGGGTATATACCCAGTAATGGGATGGCTGGGTCAAATGGTATTTCTAGTTC